>NC_061113.1:65803725-65819799 GCF_002878395.1 Capsicum annuum | reverse complement strand
CAATGGTCCGTCACTAGTCCGACGGTTCATCAGCCTCACCCTTACAAATGGGTGGTTTTACTGCCTTTTGTATTTCGACCATAACTTTCTCTTCTGATGTTGGATTTTGATGAAATTGGTATCGATGGAAAGCTTATTCAATTTTTTGCATGACAAAAAGTAAAAATATTTAAAATACCACGTTTAAAAAAGTGGATTCATCTTTCAAAGAAAGCTTCTAATATTCTTGGGACAATTTTAAGCAAGGAAAAAGTACGGGATACTATATGCTCCCTCCTTATTTTTTGTGTACCAAGATGAAAAACATGAAGGGGAGGAGAAAGATGTGAATAAGGTAAATATGATGTCATGACTCAAACTCCTAATTAAGCATATATTAAGAGACCCAATGGAAAGTGTAAGTTGATAAATGCAAGAGAAATTGAACTATTTGAGAGTACAGAGGAAGAGGTGATCGATAGAAAGTTAAATGTGTTGCCTAAAAGCTTGAAGGTTTTCTATATGGCCTCTAAAGTGAAAGACGGGAATCAAGGTAGGAACCATAAGAGTCAAAGTACGGCACAATGTTAAGTAAAATGGGACATCAGATACTTTGGCTCAAATCTTAAATAGTTTTGAGAGGACCGGCAAAATGGTAAATGAGATGCAAAGAGATTTCTCTATGCTCTACCAAAAGGTAATATCCCACTCGACCTCCATTCAATAATTAGAGGAAAAATTAAATCAAATATTGAGGTATCTCATCAAAAGGGAAGGTGATGAAATACAATATGGGGAAGAAACAAAGGAAAATGGAAAAAATTCCAATGATGGGGAGCCAAAGCTAAGTGAGATTTGGATGGGAGAGCCAAAGGTTAATGATTGTCGAATTGCCTCTATACTATCAAGCCCATGCCTCCTTCTTTCACTATGTGATCGAAGAAAAAGTGAAAAGATACAAAGATTAACAAGTTCTTCAATAAGTTTAGCGCCCTATCCATTAATATTCCCCTTATTGAGGCTTTACAAGACATATTGAGGTGTGCTAAATTTATGAAGGATTTGGTATCTAAGAAGATGATGAAATAATTGAAGTTTCTATTATCCTTGGGAGACCATTCTTGGCTATCGGGAAAGCTTTGGTATATATGGAGTCTAGCGAGATAAAGTTTCAGTTTAATAATATGGATGTATCCTTCAATGTTTGTAAGTCCATGAACCAACTGATAGACTAGTAAGTCATCTCGATAATTGATGGAGAATTGGAAATTCATGTATATGTAAGCTTTTCGGATGATCCTTTTATAGGAGTTCTATGGAAATGAGAAAGGGATGAATTGGAAGAGTATGATGAGGAGGTTACATCTTTAATGGGGCTTGGAGTTTACAGCAATAACCCAGTGAAGTTTTACATTCATGTAAAAAACTGTGACAGCCCACCCACAAAACCATCTATCCTCGAGCCTCCCTAAGGTTAATTGAAATATCTACCACCCCATCTCTAATATGTGTTCTTGGGGACAGAGATATATTTATAATCATCATTACAAAGGACTTTGAACACCCTCAAGTGGACACATTAAAATTGGTGGTAAACAAGTTCATTCGAGTAATTGGATAGACAATAGAGGATATAATAGGAAGAGCCCTTGGTATTTGCATTCAAAAGATTAAACATGAGCAATGTCATGTTTCGAATGTAGAACTCCAAAGACGGTTAAATCAGCCTATGCAAGAGGCGGTGAAAAAAGAAATCCTAAAGTGGCTTGATTTGGGAGTGATATACCTAATATCAAATAGCACTTGGGCGAGTCCGGTGCAACGTGTCCCAAAAAGGGTGGAATTATGGTAGTTGAAAATGATAAGAATGATCTTATTCCCATTTAACTTGTCAACGGGTGGCGAGTTTGCATGGACTACCAAAAGTTAAACTCATGGATCAAGAAAGACCATTTTCCAATGCCTTTCATGGATAAAATATTGGATAGGCTAGTCGGGCGAGGATGATATTATTTCTTATATGGTTATTCGGGATACAATTAAATTTTTATCACTCCTAAGGACCAAGAAAAGTTGATTTTACTTGCCCGTATGGGATGTTCGTATTCAAGAGAATGCCCTTTGGGATATGTAATGTCCCGGCAACCTTTCAACATTGCATGCTATCAATATTCATGGATATGGTAGAAGACTCCATGAAGGTTTTCATGGTTGATTTCTCGGTGGTGGGGAACTCATTTGAGTCGTGCCTCAAATATTCAAGCAAGGTGCTTGAACGATGTGTGGAGACAATTCTTGTTTTAAATTGGTAGAAATGTCATTTCATGGTCAAAGAAGGCATTGTCTTAGGATACAAGATATTGGTAAAATTCATTCAAGTAAATCAAGCCAAGGTTAAGGTAATTTCCAAGCTTTCACCTCCCAGTTGCATTAAGGGTGTTCGTATCTTTCTTAGAAATTTTGGGTTCTACCGATATTTCATCAAGGATTTTTCCAAGATAGCTCATCCAATATGTAAGCTCCTTGAAAAATAAACCAAATTTAACTATTATGGGGTATGGTTTCAAGCTTTTGATCATCTCAAGGAATCGCTTATTTTTGCCCCTATCAGTGTGGGCCCTGATTGGTCATCTCTTTTATAGGTAATATATGATTCAAGTGGGATTGCATTGAATGCGGCGTTAGGTCAATGCAAGGAAAAATTCTTCCATCCTATACACTATGCAAAAAATATCTTAAATGATGCTCAACACAACTACATCATTACCAAGCAAGAATTATTAGCAGTTGTGTATACTTTTAAAAAATTTCATGCCTGGTTGTTATTCATGGAAGCAATAGTGAACATAGATCATGCCACCCTTAAATATCTCATGGACAAAAATGAGGCAAAGCCGCAACTAATTAGATGGATTTTTCTCCTTTAAGAATTCAGTTTCAAGGTAAAAGTTCAAAGAGGTGTGAAAACTAAGTGGCCGATAATCTCTCGCGTCTTGAATTTAATCATGAAAAGCAAAGAGATTTTGAATTCGATGATGCCTTTCCTGATGAATTAATTATGTCTATTACGAGAAGAAGCTCAATATTGTATGCCGACTTTGCCAACTATGTATCTAGTGGTGTGATTCCTGAGGGAATGGGCTACCATCAAATAAAATGGTTCTTATTTGATACAAAGAGATAATTTTGGGATGAGCCATACCTATTTTGGGAGTGTTTGGTGTTAGGCAATGTGTCATGGAGGTGTATAAGAATTATATCCTCGAAGCTTTCCACTCCTCACCCTATGGTAGTCATCAAGGAGGAATTTGTACTTCTGCCAAAATCCGTCAATGTGGGTTTTATTGTCCCTCCATGCATAGGGATGCCATTGAGTGAGTAAAATCATGTCACCAATGTCAAATGCATGGTGGTATTTCAAGAAGGCATGAAATTCCCCTCAAACCAAACATTAAAGTGGAACTATTTGATGTATGGGGAATTTATTTTATCGGCCCATTAGTGAGCTCATATGAAAACAAATACATATTGGTAGTGGTTGATTATGTTTCAAAATGGGTGGAGGCCATGGAACTTCCTAATAATGAGAGCAAGTGTGTTATGTCCTTTTTGAAAAATCATTTTGTCGAAAGGTTTGGAACGTTGTGCACCATTATTAGTGATGGCGGCGCACATTTTTGTAATTTGGTCTTTTGGTCCCTTCTTGACAAGTATAGGGTTATGCACAAAGTAGTCACCCTATATCAGCCTTAAACAAGTGGCCAAGTTGAAGTCTCGAACTGGAAATCAAATAAATACTTGAAAAAACAGTGAATGTATGCCGAACCAATTGGGCAAGGCAACTCGATGAAGCACTTTAGGCTTATAGAACGGCCTACAAAACCCAATTGTAATGTCTCCCTACCAATTTGTTTTTGGAATGTTATGTTACTTACTAGTCGAGCTTTATCATAAAGCCTTGTGGGCTTTAAAGAGGTTGAACATGAATTGTAGAGAATCCTCAGAGGCTAGGGCTACAAAACTCCACGAGTTGAAAGATTTTTAACTCAAATATTATGAGAGCTCCGCATTGTATAAGGGAAAATGAAGAGGTGGCATGATGCTCGTTATATTAAATCGAGAATTCCACGTCAGAGAGAATGTACTCCTATTTAACTCCAATTTGAAATTTTTTATGGGGATGCATCAATCTTAATAGTCGAGGCTATTTGTGGTTTCTAATGTTCACCCTAGTGGTGTCATTGAATTGGAAGTGTAAGAAGGAAAGAAATTTATTGTAAACGGTCAAAAGGATAAAAACTACAACATAAAAAATCCCATGGTATCCAAGGTAGAGTTCTACATTTTAGAGATGCAAAGTGGTGAAAGAGGAAAGCCTTGTCGCGATGTTAAATTAGGTGCTTGATAAGAGGCGACCCATCCTTGACTAACTTTTTGCTTGTTTTGATGTTTGGTAGGATTTTTGACATAAGTGTTATGTCTAGAAAATAGGGGAAACCAAAACTGGAAAGTTGGCAGCTGTTCACGAAATCAAAAATAAAGAAAAAAAATGGGAATTCAATTTAAGTTACCACCATCGTGGCCAGAGGACCACGATCATGGACCTATTGGCGCGATCATGGCACCAGATTGCTGGACAGCTGCATTATTAAGGAGCCCCTCTCAACTCTTATGATTCTTAATTTTACTTCAATGAAGGGACTTCAAACATTTAAGTTGGGGGTATATGTGGTGAGGTTACCTGAGTTTTGTTAGTTTTATTGATGAACTTTTACATGTGATAGATTGAGTGACTTCATTCTTAAAGGAAAAGCATCGTCATTAAGTTTTGAGCCATGAATACAGGGGAAGACTGAGTACCCATGTCATCAAGGCCACAAATACAAGGAATGTTTGAGTACCCGTGGTATTATAGTGTCTCATGATAAGAAGTAGTGTGCTTGAGGACAAGCAAAACTCTAAGTTGGGGGTTTTGATGAATGATGAATTTACCACTCATTTTCACTCATTATTTGTGTATGCTACCATGTTTTGAAGGATTAAATGAGAAATAATCATGATTAAATTGACTAATATCCACATTTAGCAGGCACATAGTTGATGAAATAAAAAGGCATGGATTGGAGCTAAGAAGGGATCAAATGAAGCAAAGGAGTGTAGATGGAGACCTAGAGAAGACATGGCCTCAGTTACCACGGTCACTGTTTGAGGATAATCATAGTAACTCAAGAAGGTTACTCAGTTGTGACCACATTGATCTAACCGCGGTAGCGGCAGTTGCAGTCGTGGAGAAGCTATGTGATTGTGGCCTAGCGGGATTAATGAGCAAAGGCATTTCAGTCAAATGGGATAGCTGATTCAAATTTCAATATGAGATCCAAAATTCTTTTCCCCATGGACATTATGCAATAGGATAGATTGGAAAACTTGACATTGTTGAAACCCTAGAACTTTGGGGAAAATTCATTTCTCTTTATTTTAATTGGTATTTTAAGTTGAAATTGGTGAAATTGAAGAGTGGAACTGGAGATTATGTATACCTTTATTTATTATAGATCCCATCAATGAATTGCTAGATAGATTTCTTCTCTTTTATTTCATGAGTAGCTAATTTCTCCAATCATGGGATTATGTTGAACTAAAGTGTAATTTTGTGTGGGTATTGGTGTGTTAGCATGATTTTTAGTTGTTAAGTATGGAATCCAGCATTGCTTGAGTTTAATAGTTCAAATTTATGGGTGAAATCCCCAAATCTTCTAATGGGTTTTATCTGTGAAAACCCCAAACTCTAGAAACCCTTCATCATCCTTGAAAGAAGGATGGAGGTGAACATATGGGAAACCATAGCATCCTTGAAAGAGGGCTATAGGAGAACAAGGGCTATATGGAAAACTATGTCAAACGTCTAGTTTTATTATGGAAAAACCTCACATTGGCAAGAGGTGTCATACTCTTGCCAAGGTGTATAACATAATCTAAGTGATCACATCTGTATCTGTCATCCATACAGAAATGGGAATAATATAATAATCTGAACCTATGTTGGCTTATAGTTCTGGGGCATGTGAACATACCCAACTCGGTGCTAAATATTGCTCTCTTTAATCTGGTTGCTCATTTTGTTGGAAATCCACATTAAAACTAGTATAAAGGTATTTAATGAAAACCACTTGTACTCTGTTAATTTAAACTTTAACTGAAATTTTAAAGTGGACTCCATATCTAAGCTAAGATCAAAAGATCAAGTCATGATAAAAATATGAAAATAGCTAATCATAGGGTGCTTAAAGCACAATCGTTCTTGAAATATCAATATTCAACTAGTTCTTAATAACCCATGCATCAATTTCATATCAAATCATCATAGAATTCATGCTTGATAATGAAAGTAAAGATAATTCAATTCTAAATTTGGAAATTAATGTTATACGCATGAAAATACAAAAATAGACATGCAATTCAACTTTTAAATCACTTGAAATCTCATAATCTTCAAATAGCAATAATTGGGTATGTACTCTAATATGAAATTCATATAAATTAATATGAACTAAACTTTCAGAAAACTAATTTTGGGCACAAGGATTAAAGGATTATCCTTGTTGAAAACCCCACATACCTTAATTGATGAAATTGATAAAGAAGCTTGAACTTGAATTCATATTTATGCTTTTGAAAATGATTTCTTGAATATCTTGAATTAGGAATCTTGAATTTGGGGTTAACTTTGAAAAATAATGGTGGAATTTGTATTTCTTAAGGATTAAGATTTGAGTTTTAGGGTTTTCTTGGAGAGAAATTTTGATGAAATTGAGCATACAATGCTTAAAATAGGTTTAATCTAGTATTTTCATGATTTGAGGGCTTGGGAAATGACTAGGTTGCTCTTTGGAAAAATTAACTCAAAACTGGAATCCCGATTTTAGGCCCCACTGTGATGCAGTGCTTATCACGGTGGCCTGCTGCAAAAGGATGAGTGACATTTTGGCCTCTGGCGTGACGCGGCATAATCACATTGCGTCACTGGCAAAGGACGTGTACCATTTTGCACTCTACTGCGATGTCGATCTATCCCATTGATATTTCTGGCGCGATATTGGAAAATCACCGTGAGCTGCTGGAAAGGGACGAATGGGATTTTGGGCTTCATTGCAACGCAGACTAATTGCGGGTGCCTTACTGGAAATAGGACAATTGCGATTTTGAACCTCACCGCGATGCGGTGGTATTGCCGTGCTCTACTGTATTTTACTAAAATTGCCATAAATTCTCAACCAACTATCGAATTAAGGAAAAATTGCTATTGTAGGAAAGCTGATTCAATTATCTACACTTTGGTGGGTCTAGAGATAGAAAATTCCATATGTATCAAGATTTATTCCTTTATAAAGGTAACCCTTGTTACACTAGGAGATGAAATGCGCTAGGAAAAGTACAAGGTATCACAATATCTCCCCCTTCGGAATATTCGTCCTCGAATGAGACTAGTTAAACTAAAGATACTGAGGAACTGCTACTATATGCTAGAATGCACAACTAAAAAAACTGCATGACTAAAGCTAACTCATATTAAGTGACCGAACTAATCTACGAATGTATGAATTGACACAAGATAATCACATAGCTGTAACTAAGACTGGAAGAGAATTGAAATGAGGAAAATTGTTACCTTAGGCTGATTCTGAGTTCGTGGAGAAGATATTAGATACTTGGTTTGCATGTCTGCTTCTGCTTCCTATGTATCACCCTCAACAGACTGATTTCGCCATAGAACTTTGACCAAGGGAACTTCTTTGTTCCTTACTCTATTGATCTGATGATCAAGAATCTTTAGTGGAAGTTCTTCGTATGAAAGGCTATTCTTAATATATGTACATTCTAGTGGAACTACAACAGCTGAATCGTCCATGCATTTCTTCAATAAGGGCACGTCGAAAATTGGATGAACTGATGATAAGTCTGTGGGAAGCACAAGCTCATACACTACCTTCCCCACACAACTCAAAATCCTGTAGGAACCTACAATCCGGGGACTAAGCTTCCTCATTTTGACAAATCTCTTCACCCCCTTCATAGAAAAAACCTTCAAATAAACAAGATCATCAACCTCCAACTCAAGATCTCTCCTTCTTACATATGCATAGGATTTCTGACGAATCTGAACCATTTTCAATCTCTAGTGAATCAGCTAAATTTTCTCCATGGCCTCAAACACCATATCTGGAAAAATCAAAGTGTTCTCACCCACTTCAAACCAATTGACTGTTTATCTACATCTTCAACTATAAAGAGCCTCAAATGGGCCATCTAAATACTAGAATGGTAATTGTTATTATAGGCGAACTCAATCACCGACAAGTGGTTATCCCAACTACATTTAAAGTGACGAACATATGCCCTCAACATATCCTCTAAGGTATAAATGGTCCTCTCTTCCTAACCATCTATCTGTGGGTGAAAAGCTGAACTGAGATAAACTTGGGTACTAAGACCCTTCTGAAAGGCTTTTCGAAACTGAGAGGTAAACTGAAGACCCCTATCTGAGATGATGTACAAAGGAACTCCATGCAATCTACCAGTTCTCTGATATATAAATTAGCATAATCTTCAGCTATGTAGGACGGTGAACTGGTAAGAAATAGTCTGATTTAGTCAATTTATCAACAATGACTGAAATTGAATCATGTTGTCAGTGTGAATGGGGTAATCCTGTCACAAAGTCCATGTTAACCTCTTCCCACTTCAAAATAGGAATACTAAAATACTGCAATGTACCTCCAGGTCTTTGGTGCTCTACCTTAACCTATTTAAAAGTTGCATATTTGGCTACAAATTCTGTGATACTTTTCTTCATACCACTCTACCAATAGACTTTTCGCAAGTCTAGGTACATCTTTGTAGCTCCTGGATGAATGGAAAAACATGCACCATGCATTGTTTCCTCAATTCGATGCCTCAAATTATCAACACATGGCACACACAATCTATTATGGTATCTTAACACACATCTCCTGCTTAGGAGAAAACCTCTACCTTTTGATCTTTAATTGAACCCTTCAGTTTGACCAAACTAGAATCGTTATCCTGCTTCTCTTTCACTTCAAAAACTATAAAGGATTTTGAATTACTCTGAACCCAAACATTCCCTTCATCTGAGTCAACCAACCTTACACCCAATTTAGCTAGCTGATGAACTTCTCGAACTTTCTCTCTCTTATCATTCTCCACATGAGTAACACTACCCACAAACAATCTACTAAGGGCATCTGCCACAACATTGGCCTTACCCAGATAATATAACGCACTCATGTCATAATTCTTCTACAATTCTAACCATCTTATTTTAGTAAGATTTAACTCCCTCTAAGTAAACATATATTGTAAGTTTTGTGGTCCGTGAACACATCAACATGCACCCCATAAAGATAGTGCCTCAAAACCTTTAAGGCAAACACAACAGCTGCTAGCTCAAGATCATGGGAAGGGTAGTTCTTTTTGTGAGGCTTAAGTTATCTAGAGGCATAGGCTATAACCTTACCTCTCTTCATCAAAACACCACCCAGATCAATTTTAGAAGCATAATATACAATGAATCCATTTGTACCATCAGGTAGCACTAAACTGGGGCTGAAGTGAGTCAAGTCTTCAACTCCTGAAAAATCTTCTCATAGGAATCTGACCACTGAAACATAACTTTCTTCTTAGCAAATCTAGACATAGAGGACGCAATAGTCCAAAAACCCTCAACAAAACGTCTGTAATAGCAAGCTAAACCCAAGAAACTTCTAATATCTGATGGAGAGATAGGTTTAGGCTAGTTTGTTACTGCTTTTATCTTTTGAGGATCAACTTTAATGCCCTCACTAGAAACAATATGATCGAGGAAAGCTACTGACCTTAGCCAAAATTCATATTTGCTAAATTTGGCAAACAACTAGTAATCTTTAAGAGTTTTTAACACACTTCTAAGATAGTCTGCATGATCATCCTCACTATGAGAATAGAGAAGAATATCATCGATAAAGACTATGCCAAACATGTCCAAATACTATTAGAACACTCTATTCATCAAGTCCATGAAGGCTACTGGGGCATTTATCAGCCCAAAGGACTTGACTAGAAAGTCAAAATGACCATAACAGGTTTTGAGAGTTGTCTTTGGAATATCAAATTCCCTTACTCTAAGCTGATGATCGTTGGATCCAAGGTCTATCTGTGAGAAATAACTTGCACCTTTGAGTTGGTTAAATAAGGCATCAATCCTAGGAAGAGAATACTTGTTTTTTATTGTGACTTTATTCAGCTGACGATAGTCAATGCATATTCGCAAAGAACCATCTTTCTTTCACACGAATAGGACGGGAGCATCCTATGGAAAGACATTGGCCCTTATGAAACCTTTATTTAAGAGGTCTTTAAGCTGCTCTTTTAACTCCTTAAGCTCGGCTTGAGCCATACAATAAGAAGGAATGAAGATGGGCTAAGTATTTGAGTGAAGGTCAATACCAAATTCTATTTCTCTATAGAGAGGTACCCCTAGCAAATCTTTAGGAAAAACTTTCGAAAACTCATTGACTACACAGAATAACTGAACTATTGGAGTCTCAGAATTAGTGTCTTTGACTCAGACTAGATAATAGATGCACCCTTTTGAGATCAACTTTTTGGCTTTAAGATATGATATAAAATGACTCTTAGAAGACACTGAATTACTTTCCCACTCAAAGACTGGCTTATTAGGAAACTAAAACTTCACCACTTGGATGTGATAATCTATTGATGTATAATAGGAATGGAGCCAATACATACCAAGAATAAGGTCAAAGTCAACCATATCTAACTATTTTAAATCTACTAACATAATTTTTTGAAGGATAGTGATAGGACACTTTCTATAGATCTTCTTGGCAATAATTGACTTACCCACTGGGGTAGAAACTAAAAAGGGCTTAGAAAGTTTTCCAGGACCTACCTCAAAATTTACTGCAACTAATAGGGTCACATAAGAGAAATTCAAATTAGGGTCTAACAACACATTAACATCAAGATGAAAGACAAGAAGAATACCAGTAACAACATCTGGTGAACTCTCCTACTCCCGATGGGATGGTAAAGCAAAAATCTAATTCTAGCGCTGATCACCACCGGTACTAGATGATGTGCCCTGAGAAAGGACTGGGAAACCTAGAGGGGCTGGTGCATGAGTAGCCTGAGTCTGGGGATGAGCATCCCCATTTCCCTGCTTAGCATATAGACACTCTTTGGTTCTATGACCCAACTTACCACAACCATAATAACCTTTCTATTCCAACAAGCACTCACTAAGATATTTTTTACAACACTTAGTGCATGACGGATAACTGGTCTGTCCACTAACACTAATTTAAGATCTGGACATAGAAGTCTTACCTCACTGCTCCTACCTTGCTCTCGAGGTAGAAGCACTAGCTGAAGATTATGCTGGGATAGACGAATAACTCTAAAACTGTGAATGATTTCCCACTCTAAATATTGTCTGGCTATACTTAAACTTCTCAATTCTAGCCTTCTTATTTACCCTCTCTCTCCCTTTCAACTTTTCTGTATCAATTTGCTTAGCATAAATCATCAACCCAGCAAGATCCATATCCCTAATAAGCATGGCAGTCCAACACTCCTTGACCACCAAACCAGATACTCCAGTAACAAACTTACTCATACTCGACCTAGGGTCAGACATTGTATCAGGGGAATACTTAGACAACTAGTTGAACTTAAGGCAGTACTCCTTCACTATAATCGAGCCCTGCATCAGGTTCACAAACTCTTCTACCTTAGCTTCTCTTATTTCTTGTGGAATGAACCTATGTTGAAACCTATCCTAAAATAGCTACCAACTTATAGGAGTTGTAGTCTCACCTCTAGCATTCTTCCATATAACCACCCAATTATATGCCATATCCTTCAACCTAAGGATCCCAACTCTACACTCTGGTCCTTAGAAATATGCATAATCTGGGTTATTTTTTTCACCTCATCTAAGTAAATCTTTAAGTCCTCGCCTAATTTTGACCCAAATAACTCATGCGGATTAATTCTCATGAAGTCACAAATTCTGGCTGCTGCTAAATCTCTATTCAACTGAAGTTAGACTGCCTCCTGATGGTTGCCCTAAACATTGCCAGTCATAGCCTAAGCCAATGCCTAAAAGGCAGCCCAAAATTCAGCATAGGATACATTCAAATTCAATGGGTAAGTAGGTTAGCGTAGATGGTTACCATTTATGTGTGCATTAGCTCGGCGAGAAGGCATATTAAACTATCACGTAAGAGCATGAGTTAAAAGCAGATAGAGACACTGTAACCATGATATATCATGAAAGAAATAGATGATTTCCTAAAATGTCCTATAGCCTCTCTCTCATTAATCTGGCGCGCTTTACGCCAATGATTAAGACTCTACATAACGTGGCTTGTCTGACTCCCTAGAACTCTTATAACCTCTAGGCTCTGATACCCAATTTTTAATACTCCAAAATAGGATCTCAAGATGTCACACGGTGCTCAAGACTAAGAGTAGCCCTGAGCTAACCCTGTCAACCTTCTACTAAATTTAAAACTTATAATAGAGGAAATATTGATATAAAATTAAAGCTAAAATACTGAATTTTGTCTGAGCTAAGATGAAATTATTTGAGCATAATATCTAAAAATACTTAACTTAAAAGTCTAGACAATCAATACTGGAAATCTAAATCATAGCTAGCAGTCTGACAAGCCTCTACAACTACCAACTAGAGAGCCACTGGGACAAACCCCCAAATGACTCAAACTTATTGAAAAATACTGAATCAAATACTCTAGTAAGCTTAAAAACTAAATAATTGGGTCCCCGAACTTTGAGGACTCACCAACTATTGGGAAATAGATAGAAATGCTCGAAATAACTCACATTGCTAAAACTTAGCACCTGAACCTATATTATGAGATAATGTTACACATAGACGTATATGTGGATCAGTACTTCTGGATTGTACTGATTATATAGGGGTAAATATATAAGTTAAACAATATCTCAACATTATGAAGAATACATGCTAAATGTACATAAATCACATAAGCTTGAGTAACTGAAAGCAAAATAATCATAATCATAAGTAATAAAGCGTGTTATATAATCTAGTGAGTCATAACACTTGGTTCTAAAAGTTATACTTATATTCTATCTTGAAATCATACTATATAAGTATAGAAAGGAATCACTTTTATTTCTGTAAACTGAAAGCTAAAATCCCATAGGCAATGGTTTATATAAAGCAATATTTGAATAAAGTTGTGAGTTTACACATAGTTTCTAAAAATCATTCTGTTACTTTTTTTCATAGTCTTTTCTATTAGAAAGGTTTTTCTAACTGACATACACTATGTAAGCTATCATAGTGTCCAGTGTCTAGTTCTGTTATGGGAAAACCTCGTGTTGGGGAGATGTGTCATACTCTTGCCAAGAAGTATAACCTAATCTAAGTGATTACATCTATATCTTTCATCAATATAGAAATGGGAATAATCTAATAATCTGAACCTATATTGGCTTATAGTTTTGCGGCATGTGAACATACCCAACTTAGTGTTAAATATTATGCCCTTTAATGTGGTTGGTCATTCTATTGGAAATCCACTTTAAAACTAGTATAAGGGTTTTTAATGAAAACCACTTATATATTTGTTAATTTAAATTGTAACTGAAACTTTAAAGTGGATTCTATATCTATCATAAGATCAAAAGATCAAGTCTTGATAAAAATCTTAAAATAGCTAATCCTAGGGTTCTTAAAGCACAATCATTCTTGAAATATCAATATTCAACAAAGGCTTAATAACGCATGCATCAATTTCATGTCAAATCATCATAGAGTTCATGCTTGATAATGGAAGTAATGATAATTCAATTCTAAATCTGGAAATTAATGTCATACGCATAAAAATATGAATGTCAACATGCCATTCAATTTCTAAATCAATTGAAATCTCAGAATCTTCAAATAGCAATAATAGGGTATGAACCTTAATTTGAAACTCATGTACATTCATGTGAAATTAACTTCAAAAAACTAATTTTGGGAACAAGTATGAAAGAATTATCCTTGTTGAAAACCTTACATACCTTAATTGATGAAATTGATAAAGAAGCTTGAACATGAATTATTATTTGTGCTTTTGAAGATGATTTCTTGAATATCTTGAATTGTGAATCTTCAATTTTGGGTTATCTTGGAAAAATAATGGTGGAATTTAGATTTCTTGAGGTTTGAGATTTGAGTTCTAGGATTTTCTTGGAGATTAATTTTGATGAAAGTGAGCATACAATCCTTATAATAGGATTAATATAGTGTTTTTTATGATTTGGAGGCTTGGGAAATAACTAGGTTGCCCTTTGGAAAAATTAACTCAAAACTGGAATCTCGATTTTGGGCCACACCGTGGCGCGGTGCTTATCATGGTGGCTTACTAGAAAATGATGAGTGTTATTTTGGCATGTGGCGTAATGCGGCATAATTGTGTTGTATCACTAAAAAAGGGCGAGTGTTATTTTGAACTCCACCGCGGTGTGGAGTCTGTCCCATTGATATTTTTTACATGATATCAGCAAATCATGGTGAGCTAATAGAAAGGTATGAATTGAAATTTGGGAGTCACTGCGCCGCGGGCTAATCCTAGTGCCTTACTGGAAATTGGACAATTGCAATTCTGCAGCTCACTACGACGCAGTGCTATCGCGGTGCTCTACTGTTTTTTACTAAAAATGCCATAACTTATCAACCGAGTATCGAATTAAGGAAAAATTTGTATAGTTGGAAAACTGATTCAATTTCTACTATTTGATGGGTCTAAAGCTGGAAAATTCCACATGTATCAAGAGTTATTCATTTTTAATATTATCCCTTGGCACACTAGGAGCTAAACTGATCTAGGAAAAGTATGGGTGTATCACAACTTGTTATTTCTAATTAATGACTATGACTTGTAGGTTAGAAGCCTAGTGAACTAGTTGATGGACCTTACTTGGATAAAATATGGAAACTAGTCCTTAAGGTTATAACATTCTTATAGTAATAGACTTAGTATGCTATGATAAATTGCTAAGTTTTCATCTAGTATGCAATTCCTTGATTTCCTAATTCATGATTTACATAATGAAAATTCTAACTAGAGAATGGCCTTGTGATGGGTAAATAAGTAATAACATTGGTAACTTGTATCTTTTCCTTATTTTATGACTAGTAAACTAATGTTTCATTGATATGGAGATTAGATAATATAGACTAGACTAGAAGTTTATCAATGAAATAGAGATTAAGTAACTACACAACTATCCTATGGTGATATCGGTTTTGTTATGATTAAATTATGGTATTTATATTAATTATAAACATCGGTAAGAGGTCATGGCATATGTGCAGGTCGTGCTGATAGTTGATATCTCTCTCTCTACCCTCTCTAATGGCTCTCTCACTCTCTCCCTACCCTCTCTCTCTCTCTCACCTCGCCCCGGTCCACGGCCTTCGGCACCGTCGCTTAACGTCGGCGCCGACCCGTCCCGACCTCCGACCCCGACCACCGGTCCCCGGTGTCAACCGCCGTCGCCGGCCAAACGGCTTTCTCTCTCTCCCTACCCTCTCTCTCTCTCGCCTCGGTCCCCGGCCCCATCGCTGGCGCCGACTCGATCCGACCTCCGGACTCGAGCACCGATCAACAGCGCCGACCCCCGTCGCCGACCGCCGGTTCCCCCCCCCCCCCCCCTGGTCACCCCCCACCCTTCTCTGTCCATACCTCCCACCCCCCCCCCCACCCCCCCACCCCTACCCTCTCGCCTCCGGCGCCGGTACAACAGCCCAACAGCCGAAGCTCGGTCTTTAGCCGCAACTTTGTCTGCACCCGCCGCTCGGTCGACAGCAGCCGCAGATCCATCTCAGCAGCGAAATCCCCCGGCAGCAGGTCGACGCGGGACTTGGTTGCCGGCTCGGTCTACAAGCGAAACCCGGTGATTTCTAACCTTTGTTATTTCATTTTTCATTCTGCATTCTTTCATGCTTCGTATTATACTAGTAATTGAGTA
>NC_061113.1:65783646-65800725 GCF_002878395.1 Capsicum annuum | reverse complement strand
CTTAGGTTGTGGAGTGTTATTGTTTATATTGTGTTCTTATATAGGTTTTATGATGGACATTTCTACCCAGATAACCCATTCAATTAGCTCTAGGTTACGATATCGGCTTACCTACTAGTGGGATGTGGTAGGTGCCATCATAATATAAAAATATGGTCGTGACAAATTGGTATTAGATTATAGGTTTCACTGATATTATTGATACAAGAGCAAGTGTCTGATAGAGTCATGTGGATCAGAATGTTGATGTTTGTTTCCTATCTTTGGGAGGCTATGAGACATTCTTAGGTGTCTTCACTTATTTCAATCATATCGTGCTAAGAGTCTAAGTAGTTTTGTAGGATATTCTATTGAATTTAATCTTTCGTAGATGCCTAGGTCATATGCTTCAGTGATACGTGAAGAGGGTCCCGAGACCCAGACTTGTGATGTGTCCCTAGTTAGGGATTGAGGTGTACATCCCTATTATAATATTCTTGCACTCGAACTAGAGACTCTTCCACCTCAGCCAGCAGTGGGCCAGGGACCAGCACAGGTTCCACTAGGATTCATCCTCTATTCTTTTCTTAGGGATGCTTTGGTTTAGTATTTTGGGTATTGTTGATAGTTCACAGACTACCAGAGTAGTAGTACAGCCTGCAGCTATAGCTCCTAGAGTTGTGGTTCCTCTTATTCTTGTAATTGTTCATCCAACAATCGTTCAACCAGTTATAACCCAGCCTGCTATGTCAGTGGAGGAGCAAAAGATATTGGGTAGGTTATTGAGGTTGGCTCTACCTAGATTTTCTGGTCCTCCTGAAGAAGACGCATTTAAGTTTCTAACTACTTGTGTGGATAGGCTTCGTTGGTTAGGACTTGTTGAGAAACGTGGTGTAGATTACACCAAATTTCAGTTGGACTTGTTTGCTAGATACTAGTGAAAGGTATTTACGAGTTTTATACTAGTTGGATCTTTCCCTTTCTCTTGGACTCAGTTCTTTGAGACGTTCTTAGAGAAGTTTATACTACATAGCCTTAGAGACCGTTTGAGAGACCAGTTCTCTAGATTAGAGTAGGGTTCGATGACAGTCACTAAGTATGAGGCTCATTAACATAAAGTTGTTAGATATGCGACTTGTATCTTAGATACTGAGTATGGGGTAGTTCGTTGCTTTGTTAGCAGATTGAGATATCCTATTTGGATATAGGTCTGGCCCAATCACGTATATCATCAATCTCTGTTGGGTCCACCATTATCCTATCCTTAGACACCACACATCCTAAAAATGTCTCCATCTCAATCTAGAACTTACACTTTGAGAATTTGGGAAAGATCATATGATCTCTAAAAGTTTGGAGCACAATGCTCAACTGTTGCATAGATCCTCCCTACTCTATGAATACACAAGAATGTTATTTATGAACACAATAAGGAAAGAATCTGAATAAGGCCTGAACCATCATGATTAAATTTCTTAGGTCTTGATGGCGCCAACTATAACCCACCACTAGATAAGCCAAACCCATATTCTAGAATAGCTAGTAACGGACTACCAAACATATAAAGCAAAGAATTACGGAATAGATGAAATAAAGAAGAAGTAACCAGTACAAAATTTTAGTCTTTTGGTCACACTAAATGTGTACCATACTTACTAAGTGTGGCCTATGTTATTAAAGGCCACACTTTTAAAGCGTATCCTTAGTTTTTAGCTTATGGCCACATTAGTTTTAGCAACGCTTTGAAAGTTTGGTCGTTAATTATATAGGCCACACTTTTCAAGCATTGGAAAATCATGATTAAATTGGAAACATTTATTTACATATATGACTACACTTTTAAGTGTGATATTAGTATAATTTAAAAGACAACACTTTAAAAATATGGCCTGGTATCCTCATTAAAATTTTTCACTATCCCTCCAAAATATTTCACTCTCCCTCCAATTTATAATTGGAAAAAAATAATTGAGAAAAGAAAATGTTTACCTCCTCTCTTAGATAATATCAATTCTCTCATATAAACAAAACCCTTTGCCCAAATTTCTTTGAATCCATCAAATCCTTTACCCAAATAGATTCTCTCAGCTCAATCCATTTAATTCATCAAATTTCTTCAATTTCTTTGCTCAAAATACTTAAATTTTATCGCACTGAGGCTCAATTCACAATCTTTTAAGCGCAGTTCAGTGATAAGAGCAACAATTTCTGTAAACATAGAGGAAATTTCAGCATAGCTAAGGGATTAGAGTGGAAATTTCAGCATAGCTAAGGGATTAGAGTGGAAATTTCATCTCAAGTAGTGATTAGAGAAGAAATTTTAGTGGAAATTTTAACTTCACTTTCGTTTACTCACTATGTAATTAGTCACCCATTTCATTTTTTTTAGAGGAAGAAGAAAAAGTAGGAGCCATCAACCCTCAGGTAGGGTTCCATATATATCACAACTCTCTTTTGTAGGATTCCATATATCTCACAACTTTTTGATAGGGTTTTTAAAATTTTTGCATATTCTTCCTTCGAGTTAAATTCCTGCTTAATTTTTAACATATTTTAATATATGGGTTAATTATAGTTCTACTTACTGTGATTAAGAACCAATATGGGTTAATTATAGTTCTACTTACTGTGATGTCTTGTAATTGTGTTTGTATTTTGCTTCTTATAAACATTTCTATAAGTTCTCTTTAACTTTGTATTTAGTGGGATGTTTCTTCTTCTTTATTGAGTATTGGGTGTTATTTAGTAACGTTTATTTGAAATAATAGAATAGCAGTTAGGAAATTAAATCATGTCTGTGGTTGCAAATTTCTCCAAACAGTTGTGCAATCGTATCTATAAATAGTTATTGGTGGATTGAACTCTTAAAGTTTAAATTAGGTCAAATTGATGAGGGACCAAACTAGTTGATTTAGACACCTAGCTCCATATTGTAGTTCCTCCAATCTGCTTAATATTATTAGTAGAAATAAAAGGAAAGCCCGACAGCTGATGCATAAAGCATCATTCTTTATGCAGGGTCAGGGAAGGGCTACACCTTAAGGGGTGTGATGTAGTGAGTGCAACCTACCCTGGTTGAAGTATTAGTGGTTGATTCGGTGGCTTGTATTCGTGACCCATATGTCATATAGAGACAACATAACCATTGATCCAAGGCTCCGCATCATTTTATGCATTTAACAATGCTATTGATTTCTTATCCACATGAGAAATTGACTCGGTAGACCTAAACCTTTTTTGTTTCCTAATGATATAGGTTCATGAAGGACAGAATCATGAATATTGTGCACTTGTGAAAAATGTTGTACTTCAGGTATTTTAGTTGTAATGAGCTTATTCTGACCAACATGCTTGTTTACATAATAGAGCACATCTTAGTGAGTGAGATAGAAAATTGATGTCTGTGCAGAGATAATATTATATCTGAAAACATAGAGTTCATATCCTTATACTGTGGAGTAGCTATTAGATATGTTCGATTTTTAATTGTTGGTATCTTACATGCTCACTTATTTTAGATTCACTTCCAAAAAAGATCCCTGGATGTATTATTATGGGTCAACTTCATTCCTCATTATGCTCAACATTGTTTCTTTCAGTGTTCCGCTAGATTAATTGTTTCTACTTCTTTGTTGTGCTATTTATATATAACTTGTTCAGTTTTTTCCTTTTAATGCAAGCTCAAGTTTATTCTTGGTTTTCTGATGTTACTTGTGTCTTTAACAATGACATTTGCACCATTTTCATACTTGCAAGACACACTTTTATACTCTATATCAACCTCGCCCTGCGCGACATGTTTTGTAACAATTAAAGGCTTTGCACTCATACCCTCAAGTTTTGAACAAATGTGAGACTTTAAAACCATCCTCATTCCTAGGAATAGATAGTTGGAGCACATAAAATGTACAATGTCAGTCCAATAGTGAATATCCAACATCATGAATGAGCCTGGTTCTGCTGTACTGTTCAAAAGTTGGACTTAACTCAGAAGTTAGTTTTGGCGATGACGATGGAAGAAAACCATATAGAGAAAATATAACTCACACTCTCAACTGGTTGAGTCTTTGACATGGTTTGAGCATATTTAGAAAATTAGTGCATATGAAACCCTCATATTCGTATTTGTGACTAGACTAGACATTCTTATATATAGATAATTTGAGGAATGGAGAATATTTTCTTGATAACGAATATTAGGAATGGAAAATATTACAGTAAAATAAGTTACTCTAGTGGGATTTTAGTTGCAAAACGTATTTACTGTAATCGTGGCGTATGGTCTTTCGGCCTGTATGCATGAATATATATTTATGTATTACTTGTTAACTGTAATCGTGTGGTTGCAGTTATGTTCTTCCTTTAGTTACTTGTGATTTGACAAGCTTATATTCCTTATAATAATGAAGTAAATAAACAAATCAAACCATGAGTTGTGCTAAATATTGATGAAGCACTGTATTGGATTTTATATCAATGCTTAAATGTGACCTGGTCTACTGCTTGCAATTGTAGACCTTTTAATGGAGCCACTCCTAGTTTCTCTCGTTGACATATTAGATGAAAGGATTTGTTCAATATTGTTATGACAAGTTAGTAGTGTGAAGTATGTTAGATCCATATGACACTGCTCATTTCTTCTTGCGTCTTCTTGCTAGCAGATAGATAAAAACATTCAGTGGGGGATAATCAATCACACATCCCTGAGGCATTCTAATATAATTAGATTCAAAGAGGTTTGTCATTGTCTTCTCCCTTATATCTTGATAGGAGGTTATACATGTATGACTAGTTTGCTCAAAATTTTACGCTAGGTGATTCTAACACCAACTCATCTCGCTATTGTGATGGAATATGCATCTAGTGAGGATCTTTTTAAGAAAATTTCTAATGCAGGGCGCTTCAGCGAGGATAGGGTATTTAATCCTCTAACTATAGAACATTGAGGTTATTGTTGTGCGAGATTTATGCGGTCAAATAATATCTTCTTGTGCAGGCTCACTTTTTTCTAGCAACTTTTATCTGGTGTCTGTTACTGTCACTCCATGGTAATGATTTCCATTAAATATTTACCCAATTTCTTTAAGTTTATTAAATTTGGAGATCTTGGAGATTTATTCAACCTGTTTGTGTTCTATTTCTTCTTGAAGCAAGTCATTAGGGCTTGAAGCTGGATAATACATTGCTTGATGGAAGCCCTGCTCCTCGACTAAAAATTTTGATTTGTGTTATCCCAAGGTAATAGGTCTTCCCCATCTTAAGCCACTAATAGGGGCATCATTAAATATTTTAGGCACCTTTGTTATAGATCCGGCACTGTTAGTGGGGTCTAGAGTAATCTGTATGCATAAGTGGGTAGATGGATATTTGGCATTTCTTGATTGTGCTGCATTGGGACCTCAATTATTATTTGAGATTATGCATGCCTATTGTTGTAGGTGTTGACCACCATCCAATAACATTGTATCTAAGGCATCTAGTTTTTGGTCCCAAGTTCCTTCTTATACAGACCTGTTTGACTGACATAAAGTTGAAGAATATAATTTGACTTGTGTATTATACTTGTAGTAGTAGGAAATTCATAAACTAGTTATATGAAAATAATCTGTAATAGAGAAAACAATAGCTAGAATTTTATAGATTCTTTACGTGTGGAACTTTGAGATATTGAAACAAGAGTGTAACATATAATCTGGCAGACTACTAATAGGATGTGAGCTGGTGTTGATTTGAAAAGTAGGACTTTGATTAGTTCTTGGATTGATTACAAGAGTGATGTGAAAAATTTGATGGTTTTCTTGATTTACTCTAGTTCAAAGCCTGAAAAACCAATCTTGATTGTTGTTATTGACTTGTCTGATTATATAAAAGAGTTATGTATATGGGGTTTGCTGCTTCTGCTGAGGGTAGTATTGAATTGCATTGAGGGAAATACTGAATTGTATACTATTGAGAATTGGAGTTTTCATACTTTGGGATTTATTAGTGTGAAGCAAAGGAGTAATCGTGATCAAATATTTGAATATTTGTCAAGCATAATTTTTTTCTAACTGCTTATTTATTTTGGATGTGTAGGAAAACTGCGAGTGATCAAATTTTAATGGTGGCCACCACAAGTCAAGTCGATCTAGATTGAAGTGAATAATAAAGAACTTTTTGAGCTATATTTTGATATATGTTTAAATACTTTCGGTTTTGTGTGGAACTTGCACAAATCTTTAAAATATTGTTTTCTAATTAATATGTGTAGTAAGAGACATGTTCTTTTGAAGTTCATTGCAAATCTATGCATTAGAGTTATTTATTAGCAAATTGGTGCATAAGATTATATATATATATATATAAATATTTATGTTTATGTAATGTGCTTAGTGATGTATATATTCCGATCAAAATAATTATTTTTCAATTTGAAATTACGTACTAACATTTTATATGCCTAATGCCATTTCTGTAAAATGTGGCTTGAACAATCAAATTTTAGGCAATATTGCTGCACTTCAAAAGTGTGGCTAAAACATGCGTACACTTTACAAGTGTTGTCATAGAGGATGTAAAAAAAACTACGATTTTGAAGTGTGGCTAGTAATAAAGAAAGGGCCACATTTTTTAAGTGTTGTTATAAAGGTTCTACAAAAGGCTACGCTTGTGAAGTGTGCCCAATTGTAAAACAAATGCAACATTTTTAAGTTTTGTCATAGAGGTGCTACAAAAGGCTACGCTTGTGAAGCATGCCCAATAGAAAAACAAAGACCACACTTTTAAGTGTAGCTTTATCAAATAAAAGTATTGTCAATGACAAGCTGCAAAGCGTGACCTTTATACCTTAATGGCCACACTTTTTAAATGTAACTATATGGCAACACTTGAAAAGCGTGGCCTTTGATCAAAGGTTACGCCTCCTTAGGCCACCCTCAAAAAGTGTTGCCTAAATTCATAAAGTGTAGTCTTTGATCAAAGACCACACTTTCTTCTATTTTAGGCCACACTTTACAAGAGTGGCATTAGGACTATAATGTTGTAGCGTACATAATATGATTACAAAACATAGTGGTATCAGTATAAGAGTTGCCAATAATACAAGAGTATAAAGTGAAGCTCAACTGAATACACTAATATAACTTATCTCCATATACAACATAGAGACTAGTCTAATACACAAGAGGGAGGTAACAAATACTCCGAACGTCAGGAGCACACTCTAATCTCTGAACCATGGTTGCTCCGCACGATGTGCACATTAATGGAGATAACCCGTATTATGTTCTGCAGACTGCAGAAGTGTAGTATGAGTACAAAACAAATGGTACCTATTAGGCAACTACCAACTGAGCTTTAAAGATAAAGCAAATATATATAACAAATAAATTGAATAAAAAATACACTCAAATGTCCAATATCCATATAATACAGCCAATAAGATAATAAGGATGAATTATCCTATTCATTTCCAAGAGACTAACTTATTAAGACTAACATATTCTATTCCAGTCATATTCATGAATCTCGATACTATACTGTATATCACTAGCTCATATGCATAGTACAAATGGATGGAAGATACATATAAATATACAATGCCAAGGAATAAGTATATAATATGAATAATTAGAGGAAGGTATATAGTTCCATAGCTACATATAGCTAGGTGTATATAAACACATATTGATATGAAGTCAACTAAAGGTGTAACCTAAATGATCATTCCTTCACTTTTATGGACTTATTATAATCCTATTAGGATATAGTACTATCATACTCAGGGTTTCTAATCCATATTTCTAAACATAAGATAAAGATATATAATAATGCAATCGTAAGATAAAAGAAGCCAGAAACATACCTCAGATCTTGATAGAAAATCAATGACCAATTTGTCATAAACTAGCCATAATAATGATTTTAACAATGATAGTAAAAATTCAGCAACAGTGCAAGTGACTAGCTATTCTGGACAACCAAATACCTAGACGACGTTATGTGTACCCCAACCACCCAAGGCTCATAAGGTTCAATCAATATACAACAACACCAGGCATAGTCTTCACCCTTATCTATGCAACTGTCCCACACAAGCTGAGAGACATAGGTGAATACTAGTTATAGGCAATGTGCATGCAAGAATGAATGCAATATAATCCACAATACCATAATCATCATCATCATAATCAACCTCCGGCCTTGCTGAGTATCAATATCAGCATCACAATATCCTCCGGCTTTATTAGGTATCACCATGTCATCATAATATATGTCTTCCTTATCAGGTATAAACGTCATCATCACAATATCCTCCAACCTTGTCGGTTATCATTATATCATCATAATATTTACCGGCCTTCTCGGGTATCAAAACCATCATCACAATATCCTCCGACCTTGTCAGGTATCATCACATCATCATAGTACCCTCCGGCCTTGTCAAGTATTAATATCACCATAATATCCAAACCAATGTAACAAAATAGAGGACAAGCCCTATAAGGGCTAAAGTAAAGTGCAAGCCCCATGAGGGCTAAATTAATTGATGAGCCCCACAAGGGATAATGTAAATGAAAAGCCTAGAGGACTAAAGTAAATTACAAGCCCTATGAGGATTAAAGTAAATGACAAGCCCCACGAGGTCTAAAGTAAACAGATCTGAAAAGAGAATGAAGGTAGAGTATATTTCCATAATCCATAGTTCATCATCAATATGACATCCTTAATAAGTATATATATAATAGGTGCACAGACTCAAGTCATGGCTAAAGTTGTGTTAGACTACTAGTCTATTTTCTGAAATGAAGTTCGTGACTAAATCATTATAAAGGTTGAAAGATTTGAAATATATCATGATCAGAGTAAATAATAGTGTCAAATGATGGACCAAAATCAGTCTCGATCAATTCTTTAGAATATCATTGTTAGCCTCTTTTAGGTAAATAAGTTAACCTTTAGTTAGGCAGTTATTATTGCGAGGAAATCCATTTTAAGGTGGAAAGTGGGCTTTAGCCATTAGCTAGTGGCAACAATAATAAGAATGTAATCTAACTGGAATTGTATCAATTACTGCTGCAATAATCATGAATGTACCGAATCTATACATGCTATTACTAGTATTCAAACATTGGAATCATAAACATCATACCATATCTTCATTCGTCCCATACTAGAGAGATATGTATATAATCATATATATACATATTCATAATCTACAACTTTATCTTTTGCAAGGATAATTACTTCCCGAATATGCAACTCATATCACAACATGACCTTTGTAACAATATTATGTCTGGAATAATCATAACATTGAAATCACGGCCTTAGACCCACATTTATATCTGGAACTCATATCAATAATTATAACAGTAAGCCTTCTCATATTAATAAGTCATAGCCTAACTATGAGGCACAACATATTTATAAGCCATAAAGCTTATTTGAGATCATCTCACATCTAGGAGGTGTAATATACCAAATATCATCTCTATAGGACAATTATCATAACTAAAAGAAAATATCACCTCTATAGGCCCAATATCATTTCTATAAAGAAATCATGGCTATAAGCCCTTTAATCATTATCCGGGGAAAAATACCATCACTATTCGTCAACCACAAAGTAACCTTAAATTATGGTTTACTAGTATCACCTATGCTTAACATCCGTAAATAAGTCCACAATTGTTAACATAAGTCTTGGCCTAAGGTGGGCTAGACAAACTTCCTTCTAATACTCAATTTCTATACTTAGGAAATCTACGCCCCAAACTAGGCTAAAGTATCTAATTTAACTTCTATAAGTCAAGGAAGCTATAACCAAGTGTAAGATAGGGGCTACGTCTAGGAACAAGGGAATTTAAGTCAACTTCACCTAAACTAAGGTTTCAAGATAACAACAACATCCCAAACAAGGTGAATCATACTTCCAATGCTAAAAACACATCTTAAACCTAGCATCATATCACATTCGTTCTACATATTAGTCCAATCTAGGTAGGAGGAAATACGATTCTAAAAAGGTATAAACATATCACTTTATGGGTACAAAACCCTAATCTAATTCCCAGTCACAAATAATTAAGACTAAGTTATTCTACTCATAATAAAGCCAAACATTCATATTCACGTGCCATATATAACACACATCATTTTCGAAGAAGAGTAAGTAGAAGCCTACCTCAAAGCTAAACCGCAAACCTTACATCATTCACTACACGTCCATCTTAAATTCACAATACCCAAAATGCCATCACACTATCAAAATAGTAATCTACTCATTAATACTAGTCTAACGATACCCCATATTGCACTATTGTGCTTTGGGTCCAAAAACGACACAAAAACAAAACCCCAAGTGGGTCCTGCATACAACAAGTGCATTTTTGAGGTCATTACAATGTTAATTCATGAACAAGGAATCATAAACCTATAAAAATGGGTGAAAACAAGGCAAATTTGTGGTTAAAATTTAGCCATAAGATATATTGGGTTTTTGGATTAAAACTAAAGAAATCACCAAAAATTTTATGGAATCTTACCTTAAATAAGATGATAATCATGATAATAGATGTTAAACAAGATCCAAATGCATCCAAAATCCTCAATTCTGAGTTATCATACCAATTTAGGGTTTTTGGCTCTCAAGGATGAAGGAAACCTGGCCCTAATCGCGATCATGGTGTCTATTTATGGACCCCTTTGCAAGGTGATGCAATGATCACCCTATATGGGCCACAATCTCTTAAGGGAAATCACCATAGGGTATCATCCGCCATAACATATTACAGCTGAAACTTTGAATTTTTCCAAGTTTTGGCCAATTCTTCGGGACTCGTTCGGAGTCCAATTTTTGCAAATAAACTATGTAAGCCCACTAAATTTGATGTTTCAAACACATTTCAAAGTCAGATTTTAAATCTGAGGTCCTTTCGACTAAAAATGGGTCACACACCATATTTTTTATTCTTTAACTTTTTGATCAATAGGTCAAAATAAGCTCGGGTGCATTGGGACCCAAACAAAAGGTCTATCTAGCCTAAAATTAATATTCTAAAGTTTTGGGCACAATCGGAATTTGCATTTGAGGTTGTTTTCTTGAAGTTTTTGCTCGGTGTCAATTTGGAACAAACGTAGACTCAAAAATAAGAAATTGGTTAAAAATAAATAAATGAACAACCCGATAATTGAACGGTCGGTCCCAGCAAGTCATAAATAACTTGGGGTAGCTATAGAGAATCCCTAAAGTTGAAGATAAGCGGAAATATAAAAAATGACCAGAGGGTCACTACAACATCCATTATTAAAGGACTTTTGTCCTTGAAAGTCAATTGATAGAAGGATTCTCAAAAGCTTGAAAGGATGAGGTACTGGACTCGCATGACTTCCCAGATAACCTTAATGAAGAGAGAACACTTGCAAGGAATTTTTCCGCGGATATATATCTTTCAAATAGAACCCTCACTTCACCACCATATAGTCAAAACTTAAATTCAACCACTAACTGGCATCAAACTAAACTAAAAAGACTAATACACACAAATTTAAACCATAACACTCTGATACCATCTAGATTTCCGCACAAATCAACAAAGTCTTATCAAAGCCAAGTGTAAATCAAGACATGAGTCATTCCACTGACTCTAAATCTGAATATACACTCCCCTTACAGACCATACTTGCAATCTACATCTAACTAACAGAAAAATCACCTTAGTTTTGTCTGAAAAATTTCATCACGAAAAACTCAAAGAATGAAGTTTATCCATATGAAGTCCATAAAACAAATATGATAATAAGCTCATATGATGCTACCTGGGCACACAAATAGTGAAAAACAAGGGATGTGACCAATGCCGATTACAATCAAATTGAAATCCAGGAGATCAAGGCGTAACCACTCATCACTGAACCATCAACTTCGACTTGAGCATATTAATCCTATTGAGTATATAATCCCTAAATTACCTGAGAAAACTGAAACTCGAGGTCTAAGCTAAAAGACCAATATGGATCCAAGGGTTATCATCTAAGCACTTATCAACTATAATCTATCAAAAGTCAAGCAGATCAAATAAGTAACCATGGAGTACGCTCAACCAACCTATAAATGAAGTTTGATCTTAGATAAATCTAAAACGAAGGTTGCACGTAAGCTATACAATTCCAAACTATGATTCACTATCAAGGCTAAATCGCTCGATCTCAATTACCCAAACAAAACCTCAAGACTGGTAGGCATCCATACTCCAAATCTATCATAACTTCCAGATCTCTAATCCAAGGCGTCAAGTTATAATTGAGCCAACAAGCCTATATTAATGCTAACCATTCAAATCAACTTTAGTATCCAAATCAGACATATCCGAGGTAAATCATACCAGGCCAAAATCAAAACTTAGCTGAGGGGAGAAGTCACCATATGGATAAACCATAGACTGAAAATACAACAAATAACTCCACATCATCTTAAGGGAAGGAAGTATAGAAACAAAATAAAAATCATGTCAAAGGGTAAATTCACCAGGAAAAAACATAGATAACCCACTCCATAACCACTGGAGTGCATGAACTATCAAAACTTACTCAAAAGCTCCCCAAGACCGCAAACCACATTAGTAAAGGAAATAGAAAAACTCTAGCTACTTAGAGAAATACCACCTTAGCCTAAAATCAACTAGTCCAACACTCCGCCTCAACAAGAATAGCCATAGGAACCTATAATCAAGAAGAAACACTCAGCCAAACCTCATTAGACCGATGAAACTCTAGAATGGAATTTCCTAAATCTATCCAAGAATCACATCATCAAAGTAGAAATATACCCAATCTGAAAACTAGGGTCAAAGTAAAGATCACCCGTAGAAAAATCAGCAGCTCAAGATAGGGAATTTTTTACCTTGCCAACTTAAGAAGCATCCTATGAAAGTCCTCTTGCCTTCAACTTTAATACTACACTTATGAAAAAATCATATAACAAAAATAAAGGAGTATCCAAAACACATATTAATAATAGGGGAAAACCATCACTAGGGAACAAACCCAACAAATCTAGGAGATGAATCCATGAAATCTCAACATCAATATTAAAACCAATATTAAGTGATGAAATAACCACAAAAAAGAGTGGATCTAGAACTAGTCAAGCTAAAAACAGGCTAAATAGGATCAGATAGACAACATAGAGGCCTTTGCAACTCGGGAGGCAAGTCCAAGAATCTAAAACTCAATAGCAGGCAATAAAACTAAATTGACAACTCTAGAATCCTATAGAACCACGGAAGGTCAAATTACTTTTAGATACCATAATTCATTCTCGAGTCAATATAAAGCAACTAACCAATAAGGAAAACAATCAACCTCACCATGCTACAGAAATAAAATCATCAATCAAGATATATCTACATAGACACCAAATAAGATAAATGGAATGCAATTCTAAATAGATAACACTAGTCTATACAGTTTTCCAGCAATGATCAATTACATTATGCAATAATATCAACAATATCAATAACCTTAAGCAGTTATAGCAATATCAACGTTAATATAATAAATAGGCAGTACCAAAACGAATATCAATATCATGTACCACTCAAGGGCAATAATGAGGCCAATCTGCCAAGATAAATGGGACTCAAACCCAAAAGCTGCACCCATAGGGAGAAAATATCAACACAAATATACTTCATCCACTACTAAATAAAGTAAACAATAGAGTAGTACACACCTATGATTCTGATAATAAGGCTCATAATAACCAATGTCAACTAATCAAGGTGTAACACCCCATATTTTTAAGCTAGACTCTGAACTGTTATTCCTACATGCATAAACTCTAATTTCATGATTTAAATTTTAATACATGTGTCATAATATTTATCCTAATGTGTGAAAAGCTTTTGAGGTAAAAATGTTCATTGGAATCACTTAGAGAAAAGTTGAGCTAAGACCTTTTGATTTGGCCAAATTTTGGAATTTGATGCCACAATAGTCTACTTTGAACAAGTATGACTTTTGATATATGTGGAATTTTTAGGATCAAGACCCATCAAATTATAGAAAATTGAGTTTTCTTTCCAATGATACCAATTTTACCTTAGTCCAACACCCAAGAAAAATATTATGTCTATTTTTGTAAGAGACGATAAAGAGTTGTGATAGTCCCGTGCGGCGAGGGCTATCCAACTTAATTAGGGGTTGCATGATGAGGTCTGCTTAACTTAACTAGGGGTCGTACCATAGGGTCTATTCCCTCACAGTCTTAGCCTCTTAAGGGTCAAGGGAAAATTTGGTCCTTTCCCCTCAACCCCAAATATCCAAAGCATGAATTATAACACCTATAAGGGCATTATTTGCCTATATTCTTCAAAAAAAAAAAACTCAAGTAAAAACCCTCCCCTTTCCCCAAGAACAAATGTCAAGATTTTTCCTCTCAAGAATACAAGGATTCAAGCTTCAATTTCAAGATTTCTTCAAGAATCCATTCAATTAAGGTAAGTAAGGTTTATGAGCAAGGACATTCTTTTATCCTTGTTCCCAAAACTTGTTTTAAAGATTGAGTTATATGATTTGGAATTAGGGTTCATACCAAATCTTCATATTCTTGAGTTATAATATTATCATCTGATTCAATGATTGATTTGCAAAAGAAATATCCCTTTTATGCATGTCTTGGTTACATTATTACTACTATGAGATTATTCTAATAACTTGGCTTGAAGTTTGTTAAATTGATGAAGTATTTCAATGTAAGTTTTTATTCATGATATTGTATTACAAGTTATATGAAAGAAAGCATGAGATTTTAAGGCTTAAGATTAAGCACTAAGTTTTCAATAAGAGTTTGAATCTTTTGATTCTAATCCCCTATCATTTACTATCCTCGTGGTTAAAAGTAAAAAGATAGATATTTTAATCTTAAGACAAGATATAGATTTCACATTTGTTCATCCTGATTATGATATAAAGAAATAGAAGAATAACTAGTTTACATTCTATAAACCCTTATGCTATTTTAAGGTGGATTTCCTAAAGTATGAGCATTTAAGTAATAAGAGATAGTATTTAGCCCTAAGGTAGGTATGTGTCTAAGGTCACATGCCCCAGAACTATGTAACACCATAGTTTTAAGTCCTATTATGGGTTAAATATAGTGATCACTAACTTATTATTCTACCCCCAACAGCAAGGGTAGAATAGCTCTCCCCAACGTGGGTAAGGCATTGGCTCTATCATGGATCACATTGTTTATGTTGATTAGAAGAACCTCCCTAAGAAATATTAAAGATAAGACATTTAGAATTAAGTGTTATGGTTCACAAAGTGTATAATTATGCTTGATTACTCATGTTTATGATTTTGCAGTTTTTATTTTAGTCAAGCTCAAGGTGAGTCATTTACACTTACCATGCATTATTTGAAAGTCTATGAACATATTAAGTTATTGGTTTACTTTTGCATTCACCCTTACATAGTTAGTACATTCCAGAAGTACTGAGCCACATATATGTCTATGTGCTACATTATCTTATAATGTAGGTTCTGGTGCTCAATTCTAGCAGCATGATTGATTACGAGCATCACACCTATATCTCTACTTTTGGATGAGTCCTCATAGTATGAGGACCTAGGTTATTAGGCTTTGGTATTGATAAATCATTTCTAGTTATTTGATTTTGTTTTAGTCAGAGTTTGCTAGGGGTCTGTCCTAGTGGGTCTCTAGTTAGAACTAAAGGCTTGCCCGACTATTTTAGTTTTAAGTTCAAAAGTGTTTATTTTAAGGATTTCAAAGATTAAATACTTTCAATTAAGATTATTATTCAATTATCTTCAGATTTTATATGTCAGTTTATTTTTCTTATGAATTCCAAGTTAAGTAGGCTTAAAGGGTTAGCGTGGGACTACTCAGAGTCTTGAGCATTGTGTGATGTCTAGGAAATAGTTCTAAGGTATTAAAAACTTGGTATTAGAGCCTATAATTTTAAAGTGTCCTAGGGAGTTAGATAAGCTATGTTACATAGATTCTTGATTAGGGATGTGAAGTGTGCCATATTTATGAGCAAGAGGCTACGAAATGAGTTAGGAATCATCATTTCTTTTATGATCCATTGTTCGTATAGTTGCAGTTATCTACTTTAGCTCATGCTTTTACGTGACAAAGTATGCCTCCTCGATGAGCCAATACATGCAAAAATAGTGACGAACCACCCCTGTATGCCAACCCTTTGAATAAGAACATATCTTATGCTGAATTTTAGGCTGTCTTTTAGGCATTGTCCTATGATGTGAATGCCAATGTTCAAAAAAACCAATAGGCAGTAGTCCCACTTCCGCAAAATGGTAATTTAGTTGCAGCCATAATCCACGACTTTATGAGGATTAATCCACCTGAGTTCTTTAGGTCAAAGGTGGATATGGATCCTAAAATCTTTATTCATAAGGTGAGGAAGATCACTAAAATTATGTATATTACTGAGGAGGAGAGTGTATAATTGGCATCCTATAGGTTGAAAGATGTTTCTTATGAATGGGTTGTTATTTGGAAGGAAGGTAAAGGTGTGAATGCAGTTTCTGTGAGTTGGCATGCGTTCCAAGATGTATTTCTGGATAGGTTGTTCCCATATTAGATAAGAGAAGCTAAGGTGGAGGAGTTCATCAAGATGAGGCAGGGCCCTATAACTACGAAAGAGTACTTCCTTAAGTTCACTTAGTTGTAAATATATGTTTCTAAATTGGTAACTGACCCTAGATCTTGTATGAGTAATTTTGTTACTAGAGTGCCTAATTTAGTAGTCAAGAAGGGTAGGACATTCATGCTTGTTGGGGATATGGATATTTCTCGATTGATGACTTATGCTCAACAGATTGAGGCAAAAAAAATAAAAGAAAGGGAGAAGAGAAATAAGAAGGACAGAACTAGATAGTTTAAGTATGGTTAACCATGGTCTGGAGGGGGAAACCATTCATAGTTTTAGGATCAGTCATTGGTACTAGTGCCATCTTCGACCATTGTCCCTATACCTAGGACAAAGAAGGAGTAGTGGGGAAGGACTTCTAATTTAAGTCACAAAAAAGTATGGGTGGAAGATCCAGTTATCTGACATGTGCAAAGTG
>NC_061113.1:65661040-65780646 GCF_002878395.1 Capsicum annuum | reverse complement strand
CAAAAAAGTATGGGTGGAAGATCCAGTTATCTGACATGTGCAAAGTGTGGCAAAATTCATTCGGGTAAGTATTTGCTAGGTAAAAAGGGTTTTTAAGCGTGTGGCAAGTCGGGCCACAAAACAAAGGAGTGTCCATATACTAAGTGCTAAGTAGGAAAGTAGGGATGTTAATCTTCAGACTAAGGTTACTAACACACTAGATTATTCAGTTCGCCCAGCTCCTTCCTAGGGCGCATTATCCAGTATCGATGACAGTCAGCGCCAAAATTGGTTTTATGCTTTACCAGCCCGATAAGAGAAAGAGAGTTCACCAGTTGTTGTCATTTTAATGATTTATTTCTTTCATCTTGATGTATATGTGTTGTTGGACTCGTCATTACATCTCTTTTATATGGATCCATTGATTGCAGTAAATTTTGAGATGGGACCTGATAATCTCTCTTTCCCCTTCACAATTTCTATACCGGTGGGTGAGTCAGTTATTTCCAAACAAGTCTATAAGAAGAGTCCTATTATCTTTCTCTATAAAAACATACTAGCATACCTAATAGAGTTAGAAATGGTAGACATGTTATTATAGGCATGGATTGGCTTTATTCATGTTATGCATAAATAGATTATCGCACCTGTGTGGTGTAGTTTTAGTTTCCAGATGAGGCAGTTTGTTAGTGGGAAGGTATTTCTGAATCTCCTAAGGGTCGCTTCATCTCTTATCTTAAGGCTAGAAAGTTAATATCAAAAGGTCGCATTTATCATTTAGTTTGAGTTAAGGATACTAAGTCTGAAGCTCTAACAGTATAGTTAGTTCGTATAGTCAATGAATTTCTTGAAGTTTTCCTCAAAAAATTTCCAGGGGTACCTCCAGATAGAGAAATAGAATTTGGTATTGATCTTCATCCTGATACCCAATCTATCTCTATCCCTCTATTTCATATGGCTTCAGCCGAGATTAAAGAGCTAAAAGAAAAAAATTAAAGGCCTCTTAGATAAAGGTTTCATAAGACCAGTGTCTCTCTATGGGGTGATCCAGTCCTCTCGTGTGCAAGAAAGACAGTTTACTCTGAATGTGCATCGACTACCGCCAGTTGAATAAAGTGAAAATCAATAACAAATATCCTCTTTCTAGGATTGATGACTTATTCAACCAGCTTCAACGTGCAAGTTATTTCTCTAAGATAGATATTAGATCCAGCTATCATCAGCTTAAAGTTAGAGAATATGGCATTTTGAAGATAACTTTCAAAACCCGGTATGGTTACTTTTAATTTTTAGTTATGTCTTTTGGACTAACAAATGCCCCTGCAACCTTTATGGTCTTGATGAATAGGGTGTTCAAGAATTACTTGGACATGTTCGTCATTGTCTTAATTGATGATATCTTTGTCTAGTCCCATAGTGAGAATGATCATGCAGACCATTTGAGGGTTGTCTTACAGGCTCTTAGAGATCATCAGTTATTCACTAAATTTAGTAAGTATGATTTTTGGTTGAAATCAGTAGCTTTCCTTGGTCACAGTATATCTTGTGATGGCATTTGAGTTGATCCTCAAAATATCAAAGTAGTAAGAAATTTTCCTAGACCCATCTTTCTATTAGATATTAGGAGTTTCTTGGGTTTAGCTAGCTATTATAATTTTTTTTTGAAAGGTTCTCTTTTATTTCTCCCTCCATGACTAGGCTAACCCATAAAAAGGTTGATTTAAGTTGTCAGATTCTTGTGAGAAGAGGTTTTAGGAGTTGAAGACTCGACTTATTTTCGCCCGAGTCTTGACTTTGCCGAATGGTGTAGATGGGTTTGTAGTTTATTGTGATGCTTCTAGAGTTGGTATAGGATGTGTATTGATACAGAGAGAAAAGGTCATAGCCTATGCCTCTATGCAGGTTAATCTCCATCAAAAGAATTATTTGATCCATGATTTTGAGTTTATAGTTGTTGTCTTTGTTTTAGAAATTTAGAGGCATTATCTTTATGGATTTTATGTCAATGTGTTCATGGATAACAAGAGTTTGCAGTATGTGTTCACGTAGAAGGACCTGAATATTCATAAGAAGAAATGTCTTGAGTTGTTGAAGGATTTCGATATCAGTGTGTTGTATCATCCGAGCAAGACCAATATAGGGGTGGTCGCCCTTAGCAGGTTGTCTATGGGTAGTGTTACCCAAGTTGAATAAAATAAGAAAAATTGTGTTCGTGAGGTTCATCAGCTTGCTAGGTTGGGAGTTTGGATGGTTGATTCGGCTGAAGTTAATATGTAGGTTTAGAATGGTTCGAAATCTTCACTAGTTAATAAAGTGAAAGAAAAGCAAAGCAGTGATCCTAGTTTTGTTAAATTGAAGGAAGTAGTTAGATATCAAAAAGTAGAAGTTTACTCTCAAAGGGGGATATGGTGTGCTTTCTTGTCAAGTCAAAATATGTGTTCTATGCGTTGATGGTTTGAGATAGCAAATCTTAGTAGGGACGCATGGTGTGCGGTACTCTATCAACCTAGGAGGTACTAAGATATACCGTGATTTGTAAGAAATATATTAGTGGAATGGTATGAAGAAAGACATTGTCGAGTTTGTGGCTAAGTGTTCGAACTGTCAGCATATTAAAGATGAGCACCAAAAGCCCTAGTGGTATACTTCAGGAGTTTAACATCCCTACTTAGAGGTGGGAGGTGGTGAATATGGATTTTGTGAAAGGATTGCCTCGTACTAATGGTCAACATGATTCAATTTGGGTCATTATAGCTAGAATGACCCAAGTCAACCCATTTCTTGTCAGTCAATACTTTATTTTTAGCTAAGGATTATGCTAGGCACTATCTTAAGGAGTTAGTGAAATTGCATAGGGACCTATTGTATATAATTTCAAATAGAGGTACTCAGTTTACCTTTCACTTTTGGAAAGCTTTCCAGAATGGTCTTGGTACCCAAGCTAACCGCAGTACAACCTTTCATCCTAAGACAGATGGTCAGGCGGAAAGGACCATTTAGACTTTAGAGGACATATTGAGGGTTTGTGTTATTGATTTTAAAGGTAGTTGGGATGACCACTTTCCTTTGATAGAGTTCTTTTACACAATAGTTATCACTCCCGTATTCAAATGGCTCCTTTTGAATCTCTCTATAGGAGGATATATAGACCACCTATTGGTTGGTTTATAGTAGGTGAGGCTACTTTAATAGGACCAGATATTGTATTTGAGTCTATGGAGATGGTTCAGTTAATTTGAGAGAGGCTAAAGACAGCCCCAAACTATCAAAAACCTTATGTAGACATGAGGAGAAGGGATGTTGAGTTTGAGGTTAGTTACCTAGTCTATTTGAAAATTTTGCCTACGAAAGGGGTGAAGAGATTTGGCAGTAAAGGGAAGCTCAGCCCTCATTATATGGGGACATATAGAATCTTGAACCATCATGGGAAAGTAGCTTATGAGCTTAAGTTCCACACAGATTTGGCATCAGTACATCCATTATTTTATGTTTCTTTGTTGAAGTAATGCATTGGTGATTCAACCTTTGTTATTCCTTTATAGAGTGTGGATGTTAAGGATAGTCTTTCCTTTAAATAAGTCTCAGTTGAGATCCTTGATAGTCATATTCATAGGCTAAAGGACAAAGAAGTTTCCTTAGTTAAAGTTCTACGGAGAAATCAGTCCGTTGAGGGAGCTACTTGGGAAACAAAAGTAGATATGCAAGCCCGGTATCCTCATTTTTTATCCATGATTCATACTGAGATTTGAGGTAATATTTTTCTATAGGTTGACTCTTTTTGTTCTCTACATCATCTATACAACCATTCTCATGTCACAACATGCATTTATCAAATTTGTTCATCCCATGTAGCTTGTATCATTATTTAGACCTAGGTATTTGATGATGTTTCAGCTTATCAATATTTAGTATAGACTCTTATTCTCCTTAGTATCTCAGCTTAATCAGTTTAATTTAAGGATGAATGATTCCAAGGAGGAGATAGTGTAACACCCTACATTTTTAAGCTAGACTTTGAACCATCATTCTTACATGCATAAACTCTAATTCAATGATATACATTTGAATACATGTGTTATGATCTTTATCCTATTGTGTTATGTTCTTATGAGTTGAAAAATGATCATAAGAATCACTTAGAGCAAAGTTGAGCCAAGATCTTTTGATTTTACCTAATTTTTGCCTTCGATTTTACAAAGGTCTACTTTGAACATGTATAAATTTTTATATATGTTCAATTTCTCATCTCAAGACCCACCAAATAATAGAATATTTTGTTAGATTTCCAATGAAACAAATTCTGCGTTAATTCGATACCCGAGCAAAAAGTTATACGCATTTTCGAGAGGAATAGTAAGAGGTCATGATAGCCCCACACCGCTAGGGATATTCCACTTAATTAGGGTTCGCATCGCAAGGTCCTCTTAACTCAACTACGGGTCACTCCAAGGGGGCTATTCCCCCACTGTTTCATCCTTTTAAGGGTAAAGGCAAAATTTGGTCCTTTCCACTCAACCTCAAACGTCCAAAGCACGAATTATCACACCAAAAAGGAAATTATTTGCCCATATTATTCAAAATTACTCAAGTAAAAATCCTTGCCTTTCACCAAGAAAAATTTTCAAGCTTTTTCCTCTCAAGAAAACATGGATTCAAGCTTATATTTCAAGATTTCTTCAATAATCCAATCAATTAAGATATGTGAGGTTTAAGAACAAGGAAATTCTTCCATCTTTGTGTCCAAAACTTGTTTTAAAGTTTAAGTTATAAGATTTGTAACTAGGGTTCATACCCTTTATTCATATTATTGAGTTATAATATTATCATGTGATTCAAAGATTGATTTGCACAATCAATATCCCTTTTATGCATGTCTTGATCTACATTATTACTACTATGAAATGATTCCAATATCTTGGCTTAAAGTTTGTTAAATTGGTGATGTATTTTTATGTTCGTTTTTGAGCATGATGTTGTATTACAAGTTATATGAAAGAAAGACTGAAATTTTAAAGCTTAAGTTTAAGCAGTAAGTTTACAAGAAGAGTTTGAATCTTTTGACTCCAAGATAAGGCTTGAAATCCACTATTATTTATTATCTTCTTGGTTTAAAGCAAAATGATAGATCTTTTGACCATAAGACAAGATATGGAATCCACATTTGGTAATCCTAATTATGATTTAAAGAAATAAAAGCATAATTGGTTTACATTCTATAAACACTTATGCTATTTTAAGGGGGATTTTCAAAAGCATGAGCATTTAAGTAATAAGGGTGTAGTATTTAGCATCGAGTATGGTATGAGTCCGAGGTCACATACCCCAGAACTACGTGCCACCGTAGGTTCATGTCCTAATATAGGTTAAGTATAGTAATCACTAAGTTAAGGTTCTTCTCTGATGGCAAGGGTATAATAGCTCGCCACAACGTGGGTAAGATGTTTGACTCCATGATAGCTCACATGGTTTATGTCGGTTAGAAGAACCTCCCTAAGAAAGATTAAAGATAAATCTTTTAGATTTAACTTTTATGGCTCAAAAATTTTATACTAATGCTTCATTACTCATGTTTATGATTTTGCATTATTTGTTTTATTCAAGCTCAAGGTGAGTCATTTACACTTAGTATGCATTATTTTAAAGTCTATGAACATATTAAGTTATTGTTTTACTTATGCATTCACCCCCACATATTCATTACATTCTAGAAGTCTTGACCCACATATATGTCTATGTGCTACATTGTCTTATAATTTAGGTTTTGGTGTTCATTTCCAGCAACACAATTGATTATGTGCATCACACCTACATCCTGACTTTTGGGTGAGTCCTCAAAGTATGAGGACCGAGTTTATCATGCTTTGATATAGATAAACCTTTTCAAATTATTTGATTTTTTTTTGTCTGAGTCAGCTAGGGGTCTGTCCTAGTGGCTCTCTAGTTAGAAGTAGAGGCATGTCAGACTATTTTAGTTTTAGGTTCGAGATTGTTTGTTTTAAAGATTTCGAAGATTGAAGTCTTTAAGTTAAGATATTGATTCGATTGTCTTCATAATTTATATGTCAATTTACTTTCCTTATGAGTTCCAAGTTAAGTAGGCTTAAAGGGATAGCTTGGGACTACTCTTAGTCTTGAGAACCATGTGACATCTAGGGGGTACTTCTAGGGAATTAGACAAGGCATATAATTATCAATGGGTAGAATACCCCAATACACATAGTAAGAGATAAATGTGGGAAATAAAAGAACATATATCATTGTTAAATCTATAATCACATACCTAACGGTCATAGGGAGAATAAATTTTGACAAGTTCAAACTCGGACCTACCGATTGAATCATCAACTAAGGTACCAAAGGCACTATAACTAATTGAAGTTGCCCAATCATCATGAGACTGATCTAAATGAGATGAAAGACTAGAAATCCCATATCGGGGACACTCTCTAGACCAATAGTCTATCTCTTTATAGCCGAAGAAAACTCCTGAATATCTACCATGCCGAGAATACAAATTTAGCCCAAATGGTTGTCCAATTGATGCTGAGAGAAACTCTGGTATAATGTCAACCTTCCCACAATCATAGCCTATCTTAGAAACTCTAGGATGGCAGGGAATACCTGCTAACTCTCTCCGATCAACTAACTCACCTACGGAGCACTCTCTGAGCTTGTGTCCCATCATGACACATACAAAAAAAGTTCCTAAAATACTTTAAGATACTGCCACACGTAATCTAGAATAGATGCCATGTTCTGAAGACCCATACCAAAAACTCTATAGGGTCTGATGGGAACTCTGCTCACTATGATCATCATGGATAATCTGAGAACTACTCATAGTCTAAAATACAACCTGCATAGAGCTGATACACTGCAAGTGAAGATGAACTCTATCGAAAGAATCCTCACTCATGATTAAAATGTCAATAGCATACTAAGGTCATGGCCTTTTGTCTCCACCTCTACGAGTCTCAATACATCCTTACCTGTGGGAAGAAAGACCCAACTGTTATCATTGCTCCAACACCAAGCAGAGTGTCAATGGTAGTCCTCTGATAAACCCATGCACCATGTCCCTTCCAAGAAGAATATACCATAGAAATAAGTCTAGTCTACTCGTGATACCCAATCTCGTAATTAGAAAATGGAAAAGAGCCCTGACGAACACAGTAGACCCAACTCTGGTCTGAGAACTACTAAATAAATAGAATTCTATCCATGGATGAAAGGGATTTACAACATGAACCAAATCCCCAATGTTAAACCTGAAAGGGATAAAGTAGCCATGAGCTCAACTGTATCCTAAGCTACCCTAAATCCTTTTTTAGCTATCGTTGAAGGTCTTCAACTTTCATCTCTGACTCTCTAGTTTGACACTAAGCTGAAACTTAGGAAATGTGTGCTGAAATTTCATCCGCATTTTCTGACTATCTTACATTGTTCATTAGGGACAGAGTAGAGTCGAAGAATATGTTCGAGGTTCATAGCAATATACACATACGATAAGGAGTCAAGAAGTGAATTTCGTAAGAATGTCACTGTAGCATCCTGACGATAGGATACGGACATCGCTGTACCGATCTGCAGGACTCTACTAAAAATAGCTCTTATACTAATACACCGGTTAAACCTAGGCTCTGATACCAATTTGTCACGATCTAATTTCTTAGTTCATGATGTAACCTATTATAACCCACCAGTAAGCAATCCAAACCCATAGTTCGGAATGACTAGTAACAAATACCTAACATATAAAGAAAAAAATTATGTAATAGATGAAATAAAGAAGCAATGAAATAATATGATCAAAAAACTTAGTGTTATCAGTACAAGAGTTTCTAATAATACAAGAGTACAAAGTAAATTTCAATAGAATACATTGATATTACTTATCATTGTATAAACATAGAAACTAATCTAATACATAAGAGGGTGGTAAGTAATACCTCAAATCTTCATGCCAAATCAATGACCAATCTGTCATAAAGTAGTCGTAATAATGATTATAACAATGATAATAACAATATCAACAATAGCATGAGCAACCGACTATTTTAGACAACCAAATACGTTGCCAAGCCTATGGGTATGCCCACTTCCCCAAGCTCAGAAGGTTCAATAAACATACAAAAATGCCAGGTATAGTCATCACCCATATATATGCAATTGTCCCATACCGGCTGATTGACATAGGTGCTTACTGGTGATAGGCGATACTCATGCAAGAATAAATGCAATAGAATCCATTATACCATCATAACCATCATCATTATAATCAACCTCCAGCCATGCTGGGTATATAATAATCATAACATCCTCTATCCTTGTCGGGTATCAATATCATCATCACAATATGCTTCAGCCTTGCTGGGTATCATTATATCATTATAATATCCGTCGGCCATACCGGGGATCAATATCATCATCACAATATCCCCAGCATTGTCGGGTATCATTACATCATCATAATATTTGTTGGTTTTTCCAGATATCAACGCCATAATCACAATATCCTCTAGCCTTGTCGGGTATTATCACATCAACATAGTATCCTCCGGACTTTCTAGGTATTTGTATCATTATCATAATATCCAAACCAATGTCACATAATAGAGGACAATCCCCAAAAGGGCTAAAGTAAAGTACAATCCCCATGAGGGCTAAAGTAAATGACAATCCCCACAAGGGATAAAGTAAATGACAAGCCCTATGAGGGCTGAAGTAAATAACAATCCCTACAAGGGCTAAAGTAAATGAAAAACCCCACGAGGGATAAAATAAACAGATATGAAAATAGCAGAATGGTAGAGTCTATTTCCATAGTTCATCATTTATTATAAATATCACATCCTTAATAAGTATATACATAATAGGTGGATGGACTCAAGATGTGGCTAAAGAGTGTAAGTCCATAAGTCCATTGCCTAAATTGAACTTCGGGACTTAATAATTATAAAGTATAGAAAGTGTTGGAATATCGCATGACTTGAGTAAATATTAGTGTCAAATAATGGACTGAATATCAATCTCAGTCAATTCCTTAGAACATCATTGCTAGTTAGGTATATAAGTTAATTATTTAGTTAAGCAATTATTATTGTGAGAAAATCGATCTTAAATTGTAAAGTGGGCTTTAGCCCTTAGTTGGTGACAACAATAATAAGATTATAATCAAATTGGAATTTATCAATTACTGAAGCAATAATCATGAATGTACCAAATTTATGTATTCCATAACCAGTATTCAAACATTGGAATCATAAACATCATACCACCTTTTTCTTTGTCCCATACCATAGATATGTGTATATGATAATAGATATTCTTAAACTGCAAACATATTCTTTACAAGGATAATTACTTCCCGGATATCCAACTCATATCATAACATAACCTTTGACCCAATATTGTGTCCGAATAATCATCATATCGTAATCACTGAATTAGGCCTCATACATATTTAGAACTCATATCAATATTATTAATAGTAAGCTTTCTCGAATTTATAAGTCATATCATAACTATGAGGCATGGCATATCTATAAACTATAAATCTTAATTGTGATCATCTCACATCTAGGAGGTGTAATATAACAATTATTATCTCTATAGGTTAATTATAAAACTAAGAGGAAATATCGCCTCTATAGACCCAATATCATTTCTATATGGAAATGATGGCAATAAACCCTTTAATCATTATCCGGGGGGAAATTCCATCACTATTCATCAACCACAAAGTATCCTTACACTTAGGTCTACTAGTCTCAACTATGCCTAACGTCCATAAAAAAGTCCACAAAGTCTAACATGAATTTTGGCCTAAGGTGGGATGGACGATCCCACTTCTAATCTTCAATTTTCATACTTAGGCAATATATGCCCCAAACTAGGATAAGGTATCTAGTTCAACTTCTAGATGTCAAGAAAGCCATAACCGAGTCTATGATAAGGACTATGTCAAGGAACAAGGATACTTAAGTTAAATATTCCTAAACTAAGGTTTTAATATCAGAAAAATAGCCTAAACAAGGTGAAACATACTAATCATACTTCCAATTCTAAGACCACATCTCACCTAGCATTATATCACATTCATTGTACAAATTAGTCAAACCTAGGTAGGAGGCAATAGGATTCTAAAAGAGTATAAACATATAACTTTACGGGTATAAAACCCTCATCTAATTCCCAAACATAATTTATCAACATTGTGTTACTCCACTTATAATCAAACCTAACATTCATATCCACATGCCATATATAACATACATTATCTTTGAAGAAGAATAGGTTGAAGCCTACCTCAAAGCTGAACTGCAAACCTTACATCATTCACCATAAGTCTATCTTAAATTTACAATCTCCAAAATGTCATCAAACTATCAAAATAGTAATCTACTCATCAATACGAGTCTAACGATACCCCATATTGCACTATTTTTCTTGGGGTTAAAATGACACCAAAAAAACACCAAGTGGGTCCCACATACAAAAAGTGCCTTTTTAAGGTCAACCCAATGTTCATACATGACCAAGGAATCATAACAATATAGAATGGGTTAACAAAAAGCTAATATTGGGCTAAAATTAAGCCCTGGGCGATATTGGGGTTTTGGGTTAAAACTAAAGAAATTCACCAAGAATTTTATGGAATCTTACCTTAAATTTAATGATAATCAAGATAATAGATTTTAAAAGATCCCAAGGCATCCATGGTACTCATTTTTGAGTTATTATACCCATTTCAGGTTTTGGCTCACAAGGTTGAAGGAAAAATAACCCTAATCATAACAATAGGGTCTATTTTTGGACCCCAGGCAAGGAAATGCAGTGATCACCATCAATGAGATGTGGTCATGCAAAGTATATCACCATAGGGCATGCATCCCAATTGCGCTATCCTCAGCCATCACAGATGACAGCTGAAACTTAGAATTTTTCAAAGCTTCGGCCAATGCCTTGGGACTCGTTTGGAGTCTAATTTTTCAAATAAACTATGTAACCCCAATAAATTTGATGTTTCTAATGCATTGGAAAATTTTAATTTTAAATCCAAGGTTGTTTCTACTAAATATGGGTCCAACACCTATACTTTTTAATTTTTAACTTTACGACCAATGGGACGAAATGAACTCAGGTGTATTGTGACCCTAACCAAAGGTCTACCTCGCCTAAAATTTATATTCCGAGGTTGTTTTATTTATGTTTTTACTCGGTGGTCTTTTGGAACCAAGGAAGACTTCTTAACAGGGAATTATTTCAAATAACTAAATAAACAGCCTGGTAAATGAACGACCAGACCCATCAAGTCATAAATGACTTGTCTCAGCTATAGAAAAGCCCTTACAATGATGATAAGAGGAAATATGAAAAATGACTGGAAGAGTCATTATATGAACACATGGTTCATTGAATCCATGAACATTGTTGGGGCATTGGTCAATCCAAAAGACATCACAAGGAACTCATAATTACCATAACGAGTCCTAAAGACTCCCTTTGGGATGTATGAAGCTTGAATCCTCACCTGATGGTAACAAAAACTCATGTCAATCTTAGAGAACACCATAGCTCCTTGAAGCTAGTCAAATAACTCATCAATGCAAGGCATAAAATGTCTATTCTTTATTTTTACCTTATTAGGTTATCTTTATTAAATACACATATGCAAGGGACCATTCATTTTCTTCACAAACAATATAGGTGCACCCCAAGGTGACATACTTAATTTAGTGAAACCCTTACCCAGAAGATCATAAAATTAAGAATTTAGCTCCTTAAGCTAGATAGGATCCAAATGGTAAAGTGCAATAGGAATAGGTTAGTTCCTAGTTCACGAACAATAATAAACTCAATATAATACTTAGGAGAAAGACAGTGAATATCGGTAGGAAATTAAACTTACAAAATATTTCATCCTAGCAAACATGTAAGTATATGTGGTCACCCAAGAAGTAAAGTTGCTTTTAAAGGCCAAGTATCAATCCCATAGGGACTTGTGCTCATCAGTAATATAATTCTAGTATGACTACGGAGAATAAACAAATCTAAGTGTAACCAATAACATTTGAGATTTGAAAATATAATGTAACAATAAACATGCAATAATATAAAGTTCTTGAACAATAATAGGAGAAATCCAGGGTTAACACACAAAGAATAGTCGTACTTAGCTACACAATTTTGTTGGTTTAGTTAATTATCCTAGTTTTTTCTTTATGAGGTTGATATCATAATTAGGGAATGGTCAACCTCTAATTGTCTATCTAACTTAGGCCCACAACTAAATCATTGAAATGGATGTGAGAACTAAGTTAAATGCATCTATAATTCATCCCATACTTGAACCAAATGGGGAAAATTATGTAATACCTATCCTTAACATAAATCTTAACTTCAATCCCTTGAACTTTTAAGATCCCACTCCATATATCCCACGTTCTAATATATTGTTCCTCTTTTCAGGCGAACAATAAAAATATAGATTTATCCTGTGGGTCACAAATTCGTAGAATAGTAATACAGGGATATATGAATAACCCATGGTGATAATAAGCCTAAAGCAACTAAAATATAAGCTTAACTAATCATGTTCTTGGCCTTAACCCTAGAAGAAGTTATTTAGCTACTCATGGTCTTACAATGAATCACAAAATTAAAATTCTTGAATAAAACCAAAAGTAAGAAAAAAGATGAAGAACCCTAAAGGAAACCACCTAAAGTGTTTTTCCAGCATAAAATTCATCCAAGGTATGTACAATAAGATCGAAATGTTCTATTTATAGTTTGAACCAAATGCCTATTTCTTTACCATCACTTTTTTAAGCTACCTATAATCAATACACATACACATGGAGCCATATTTCTACTTTACAAACAACATAGGAGCTACCCAAAGAGACATACTAGGTCTAATGAAATCCTTACAATGAAGATCTTAAAGCTGAGAATTTAGATCCATAAGCTCGAAAGGTGCCAAATAAATTAGATGGGTGCTCAACTCAAGATCAATTACAAACTCAGTATTACGCTTAGGAGAAAGGCCATGTAGATCGATAGAGAAAACATTAGAAAACTTAGGAACTATAGAAATATAGTCAAGTGATAGACTCTCCATACTACATCATGAATATAAGTGAGATAAGATTCACAGCCCCTTAAAATAAGCCTCCCAACACACATATAAGAAATAATCCCCATCAGATTGTGGCCAACAACTTTTTTTTATATGATCGGGAGTGCGTCAAGAATGGCTAAGGCAACATTCTTGGCAAAATAATTCATGACCGCGTGATAGTAGGATAACAAGTCCATGCCTAATATCATATCAAAATCCTCCATGTACAATATAATAATATCAACATATGTATTAACATCTCTAACAGTCACAACATAAGATCTAAAAATCCAATCCACTACTACAAAATAACCAACGGGAGTAGATACACATAATGCATATATAATGAATCCCAAGATAACTCTAAATACAGGGCATAATAAGAAGACTCATAAGAATAAGTGGATCCAAGATCAAATATATAAAGGAAAACTAACGACAAATAAAAATTGTACCTGTAATAATTACATCTAAAGATAGCCTTGACCTAGAAGGTTTTGTATACAACAGACCATGCCAGCCACTTGGCTGGGCTCCTAGCTGACCTTTTGTCCTACCTTTATAAGAAACTCCATGAGGAACTTGAGGTCTACCCTACGACCATGCATACCCCCTCTAATTAAGAGATAAAGTACCCTAATTAGTGAACATTCTGAGCTAAAGGAACAATCTCTCAAAGACTGGGGCTCTCTCTCAAGAAGGGATAAAAATCTCCACAGCCACAAAATTCCCCAGGTATAGGACAGAAACAAAAAGATTTGATTAACCCAAAAAATCCACCATGACTAGAATATCTTGAAGAATTGCCACTCAAAAATTGATCACGACCCTTGCCAGGATAATCACTAGAGCTAGACTGGCCTCTATTAATAATTTGAACCTTAAGAACATAGGCTTTGAACCATTAGAAAATTCTTCCATGTTTTGATTTTTTGGGTAAGGTATAGTTTAAGCATACCACTTGTATGCTCGGGTACAATTAGTACTCACCTTCTCATATGATAATTAGTATAGGGTGATAGAATTCTATCCAACGTATAGTTTAGCATCATAACAATTGTATTATGGTGTATGAGTCATAAGATACCTAGTCATATGATGTTTTAAGTCTTGGCCAAAGCATTCTCACTTGGGTACGTGCTATAGGGTACTGCTCATACCTTAGGGTATGAAGTTATACATGTGGAGTAGTATGTTTCTTAGTTAAGGGGTCCATGGTGAGGTCAAGGGTATGAGTTAGGGTACCACTCGTACCCTAGTGTATGGGTCAATGGGGTGAGTTGTACCTCCTAGGTTCCATTTTCAACTTTTAAGCTGAGGACATTTCAAACTTTTCCCACCCCTCAAACCTTATAAACTATGACTTATAACCTTATTTATCCCTTTATTATTCACATACAAAAGATCAAAATCATTCCAAAACATTCTCCAAAACTTCTCTATCAAGATTGAAGCTAGGATTTTAAGAGGTATCCTAGAGGCTTCGAGACCAAGAATCTCTTCGTGAATCTTCTTGTAAAAGACATGTAACTCTTCCCCTCATTGTTAGTTCAAAAATATCATGTGTTTGAACATTGATTTTATTTCTTAAATGGTGGTTTTAACATTCAATGTTGAGGGTTTTGATGTATATTGTTTTGTATTGTTTACTCCTGATTTAAATAATGCTTTCCCATGTTTTTAGTGATGGTTTGTATATGTGAGTGTTTGTTGATTCTAGTTTAATACATGGGTCATGGGTAACACCAACCTTAATGTTTTTTACCTTGGTTTTGGTCTTGTTTGAGATGTGCCCACAAGGTGTTTGTAAAAATGTTAAAAGGAAATCACTAGTCAGATATTATTGGTGCTTTAAACTAAGACAACGGCTTAATGTGTATGAATGATTTGAAAATACTTTTGTAATGGCCTAGTTAGCCATGAATTTTTTTAAATGGAAACCTTAGTGGTTTAATTAATTAAAAATAGGAATGATTCCTTAAACGTTAGGGTTAATAAGTGTCATTATTGGACGATGGGTAGAGCCTCAAAATCATATAAATAGTTTATCGTTAAGAATAATGACATGTGTATACTTACAAGTAGTGTTGGTATGATGGTACCATCGAAGTACCTTTTGTAAGGAATTGACTAAATGGTTGGTTGTCTGTGAATGGTTTTAATTTGGGCTTTAAAGTGGAATGTTTAGCCAAGCGTTGGAAGGTGGAGGTCCCGGAGGGGCCAAATCTTGAAACTCATGAATTTTTGGTGTGAGGTTGGTTGCGGTGACCATGTACATGATGTCATATTTATACTCTTGGAGATGTACTAGTCATCTCATATTTTCTCAAGCTTATATGATAAAAAAATATGGGGACCTTATCAGCAGGTCGCGCTGACCCCATATAGCCCATGGGTGAAATTCTAAATGGCAAGGCTACACATATCAGGTTAATGATTTCAAAGCTCATGCTAAACCCGATTCCTTTTCCCATCATGGATTATATATATGTGTGTGTGTGTATGTATGTATGTATGGAAATGTGGAAATATGGTTGTTTGATTGGTTTTAAACTATTGGAATTATTTTATACTTGTCCTTGAGTTACACGCTAGTGTTCTAACCGCTAACCATCTCTGAATATTGTGTCCCCACGTGACATAGAGGCTGGAGCTTTTTTTTATTTCCTTGTATAGCAATTAGTTGTTTGGGTAGTTCTAGTGTTGACATTAAATTGGTGAGCTTCCATACTTCAGAAGGCACATATTTCATGGTCTTCTTACCTTATGTCATGGACTTCTTTGGTTTTGGTTTTGGCTATTCTTTGGGGCTTGTCCCGACCTATTATTGATTATAGATTCGTAGAGCCTTTATGGATAACTGTAAACTTGAGTAGGTTTGATGTTTGATATGAATATAAATGGAATGACTAAATGGTCTTAAGTAATGTTTATTATTCTATTTTTTGCTATATTATTTATGTTTGGAGTTTATCTGACACTTATGGTTTGATGTGATTGTTAGCTTAGGGTAATAGGGTAATCTCCAGTCCTTGTTGTGCTTGAGATGCCCATTAAGACAAAGCACGAGTTTAGGTCGTGTCAAGTTGGTATCAGAGCCTAGGTTCATGGTCAGTTGTGTGTGTGCAAAGATATGTCAAGTAAAGTCACTTTTATGGGTGTGTAGTACGCCACACTTATAAGAGAAAGGCTACAAGGTATTTTGGAATATTTTACTTTCTAGTGGTCTTATTTAGAGCTGGAGAGTCTAAGGTCTTAAATACCTCTAATTTTCGTTTGCTTATTTTTCATATCATGCCTCCTTGATGATTTGAAGCTCATAAAATCTCTTTTGTCCCAACTGGGGATGATGTTGATGGGTGTCGCTCTTCTTATGGAGTCCATACTCGTTCGAGAAGTCTGGTACCTGATGGTCTAGAATTTCCACAGATTCCTTCTGGTCCTTTTCCTCAGTCACCTCAAGGGGATGCTATCAATGCTAAGTTTCATCATTCTATTAATCTGTTGACATAATTAGTGGCTTCACAAATCGAGTGTGGTATTGTGGTCACTCCATCTTTTGAGGCTACAGGGGTTGGCTAGTTCATAAGGTTGCATCCTCCTATGTTTATCGGTACCAAGGTTGAAGAGGATCCTTAAAGTTTCATTCATGAAATGGAGAAGATCTTCCTAATTATGCACACTTCAGAGGTTGAAGGCATTGATTTTGATTCCTACTAATTGAAAGATGTATTGTACCAATGTTACAAAGAGTGAGAGCAGTCAAGAGGTTAGAATGATAGTGTTACTGTGTGGGAGGATTTATCTTGTGCCTTTTTGGACAACTTTTTTCCTTAATATTTAAGGTAAGAGAAAGAAAAGGAGTTTGTGAATTGAAAGCAATGTAGGATGTCTATTAGGAAGTATGCCTTGAAATTTAAATAGTTTTCTAGGTATGCTCCTGAGATGGTTTCTATAATGAGGGATAGAATGCATAAGTTTGCTTTAGGATTATACCCTGAGTTATTCCTTCAGATAAAGGTGGCTTTGTTAATCGAAAACATAGATATCTCTCAGTTGGTCATGCATACACAACAAGTAGAGAGAGAGTAAAAATGACATGTTGTGTTTAGTGAAAGACAGTGAAAGAAATTTAGGCCTTCTAAAAAAGTGGTAGAGAAGGTGGTAAGTGGGCTAGGAAGAAGTGGGGGAGTTCAGGTTCTTTATTCTCAACTAGTGCTCCTAACCGAAAGCCATTTTCCAATTGTAGATCTAAGTTTGACGGTAGATTTTGGGCATAGGGTGCCTAATTTTATGATAGTAGGGCTTAGTTGGATCTATCCCACCCTTCTTGTAGATTTTATGGAAGGTTGCATTATGGATTCTGTACGAAAGGGAAGGACATGTGTTTTTCTTATGGTTAGAGTGGTCATATGCAATGTGAATGCCTTGCTAGAATGCCTTTTCAGGCTAACAAGGTCCCTATTGGCTCTTTATCCGATCCTACACCAAAAGGTATTGCTTCTACTTCCGGTACTAGCATTAGTCAGAATCGATTATATGCTCTGGGATTTCTCAAGAATTCTTAGGCATCTCCCTGTGTCGTTATGGGTATGTTGAAACCTTTATCCTGTGATGTTTATTGTTTACTTTATCAAGGGTCAACTCTATCCTATGTGACCCCATTTGTGGTTGTTTATTTCTATTTTGGTCCTGAGTGTCTATCTATTTCTTTTTATATTTCAACCCCAATAGGAGACTTTGTGGTTGTTAAAAGAGCCTATAGGAGGTGTGTGGTATTTGTTAGTGGTATGAAAACTCTTTTAGACTTGATAGTGTTGGATATGGTTGATTTTGATGTTATTTGGGGAATGGATTGGTTGCATTAGTGCTATGCTTCCTTAGATTATCAGACCCATACGGTCAAGTTTAAATACTCTAATAAGCTAGTCATTATATGGGAAAGGGTTCTTTAGTGCCTAAGAGGAAGGTAATTTCACACCTAAGAGCACAAAAGTTGATTTCTAAAGGGTGTTTGTGTTATTTGGTCCAAGTTAAAGATTCAAACTCAGAAGGTTCTTCTCTATAATCTATTCCCATGTTTAATGAGTTTCAGAGGTCTTTCTCGATGACCTTCCTGGTATCCCTCCCAATAGAAAAAATTACTTTTGGATTAATCTTGTTCCGGATACTCATCCTATCTCTATCCCTCCGTATAGAGTAGCTTCGGTGGTATTGATGGAGCTTATGGAGTAATTGAATGATCTCCTAGATAAAGGTTTTATTCATCCTAGCGTGTCTTCTTAGGGTGCTCCCATGTTGTTTGTGTATAAGAAAGATAGTTCCCTTCAAATGTGCTTTGATTATCATCAGTTGAAGAAGATGGCAATAAAGAATAAGCATCTTCTTCCTAGGATCGGTGATTTTTTTATTAGCTTCAGGGTGTGAAGTATTCCTCTAATATTGATCTTACTTTGAGTTATCATCAGCTTAAGATTAGGGAAGCGGATATCCCTAAGACTGCCTTCAGTACCTGGTATGGTCACTATGAGTTCCTAGTTATGTCTTTTGGGTTGACATAACTAGGAAACTAGGGAAATGGATATCCCGAAGACTGCCTTCCCATTTGTGTTTGATGAACCTATTTTGGACTTGGTGCTCTATGGAAATTATGCACCTCAACTCAAGAAAATTGCATAAGTTGATAGTTAATATCATTGGGGTAAATGATATAAAGTGGGTATTGTAACGCCCCAATTTTTGTGAACCAAAATGCTACATGATGCTCATGACCTCGAAGGACCACAAGCTAACCCATGACTGATATCTATACCGGTACACTGCATAATATAACATGATAATGTGGAAACATGTACTAAAAGGCCATAAGGTTCAAAACTGCATAACTAAAATATCAACGTCTGAAAAATGTGGTATCACAATACCAAAACAAAACATAAACACTAAAAATAATGAAGTTTGAATATCTAATCTAACATCTAGTCTGAAATCCTCTAACTGAACTGAATAAGGAGTTAAAGGAACATTTCAACAACTAACTCCATCTACTGATACTGAACTGAAATAGTAAATAATAATAAAAAATCATGTCATCCTTACATGATGAGACTCACTGCTAATCTACTGCTACTAGAATCTGAAATGCAACTAACGATCTGGACCTCGTGCTTCTGAACCTATGGCGTAAAGTAAAACACCATAGCACAAATGCATCAGTACGATTGAAAGTACTGAGTATACGAGTGAGGTAGGCTAAATGCAAAGGGTTTTATATGTATAAAAAATTCTGACTTATATGAACGTGAGAATACATACATATATAAGTTAATGTAACTGAACTCGTGGTGATACTGACTACTGAGCCTGAATTCTGACAAAATAAGTTTACTGATACTGAGATACTAAATGAATGAGTTCGTGAAAACATGATAATTGAGTTATGATAACTGATATAACTAATACTATTACTGACCAACTATATCTGACAGTCTAGATTCTGATGGAACTAACTGAGTTTCGTTCTGTATGGAGTAATTGAATCTGAGATTAGTCTTATCTAGTGGGTAATCTCTAAGTATACTGATAATAAAGATGACTTGACTTAGTCTGAGATCAGTCCTACCTAGCGGGTGATCTCTGAATCTGATGTTACTGATATTGATTAACCATAGTTGAGATCAGTCCTTTTGAATAGGTGATCTTGAGGTCTATTGATAATAACAAGGATTGACTATATCTGACAGTACTGAATCTGTACTACTGAGCTGAGTTAACTGTATCTAACAGTCCTAAATCTGTACTACTAAGCTGAGTTAACTATATTTGACAGTCCTAAATTTGTAATTGAAACTATGAGAGGTATTCATCTAACCGACATGACCCTTTCTAGCTAGTCTGGGGTCTAACCTGTTACCCTAGTTGGAAGGGTGTTAGTACCACGACACTGGTAAATATAACTGTTGTTGAATCAATCCTAATCTAGCGGGTGACCCCTGGGATCAGTCATATACATTTTAATGTTCTAACGGGTGATCCCTACGTATGTCAGTCCTATCTAATGGGTTACATCTCGCACCTACATTAGCTATGTTGTTTTGGAACTTAGGGATTTCTTCTAGGGATCTCAATCCTATTCTAGCGGGTGAGTCCCCATCCCTAGGCTCGCTCGGTGCAGAATCCTACTCCCATCTGAAATACGTTGAACTGATTAATTAAGTTGAACTGATTAACTGCACTGAACTGATTAGCTGACTGAACTGATTAGCTGAACTAAAACTAGTGGTATTGTTTGGTGGAGCTAAGCTGAGTTTACTAAGTTTCGTTGACTGACAAAATGTATTGATGTCTGAAGACTGACTGAGAGTACTGTAGTTACTGAGATTTTACTTGGAATACTGAAATCACTGAGATTACTGAACTACTGAGATTTCTAAGATTTACTGAGTCACATGGTTGACTGAGTTCTATAGATCATGGCTTGACTAAGAGTATTGTGAAACATGACATGGATCTAGGCACAAAGCTAAATTGTCGGGTATAAGTACCCCTAGGACTCGATGGAAGGAAATTGACAAAACATGACTTTGCTCTTCTTGAAGACATGACCAATATTCATAATTCAAAATACCATAAGTAAGGGATTCTATACTACACATAGTCCTCAACGTATTATACATGCTAGGGAATGCATATAACATGTACATACTTGTATAACTCCAATAAAATAAACATTTCATATCACAACAACAACGACACAACAATAGCATAGAATTCATATTGAATCATAAGGGGTAGCATGGACTTGTCCTGTAGGTACTATTGAGTCATGAAAACAAGATTTTTATCATTCTAGGCATTTTATCAAACACCTTACATGCACAACTTTGAGCATAAGTGTACTTATAAATTCAACAATCTCAAGTCACCCAAACTCATGGATTTCAATTTAACATGCTCACATACTTTATTGAAATACATTAAGATAACATCTTGAAACCCAAATAACAACAATCAACACGAACATAATCATACCACAAAAGATAATCACAGTTTATTATTTAAAACTTGATTCTTGAGCTCCATGGATGAAAGGGATCCATGGATGAACACTACGTATACCTTAGGTTGAAGATCCGTTAAAACTAGCAGTGAAATCGGCTTGAATTTTGAAAGAGATCTAATGTTTCTTGGAGGTTCTTGAAGAAATCCTTAGGCTTGTTCTTGATTTTTCTTGACCAGGGTTTGACCCCTTTGAGAGAGAATGTTCTTGTTCTTGAGGAAAATGAGAAAATAATGGAATAATAGCCTTCTTAGGGCTTTAATACCGTGTTTAGAGTTAGGGAAAAAGACCAAAATACCCCCACGAAATCACCTCCCAGTTGCTGAAATTATCAGCTGACGACTAAGGCTGATAAGCCATCAGATCTATGATAGCTCATCATCCCAAGTCATCACCTAGGAGATGGAATTTTTGGGTTTCTATCTAAGCCTGACGACATGGGCTGATAAGCCATCAAACTAGTGATAAGTCATCATCTCATGTCGTCACTCATTTGCCAAGCGGACATGCTGGAGTAAAATGGGTATAACCTTTTGCTCCGCTATTGAATTTTAGCAAAATTGGTTTAGTTGGAAAGCTAATTCAATTATATATTTTTTAGTGGGTCATGAGCTCAAAAATTCATAGTATAACAAGAGATATGCTCATTTGAAGTTGACTATATCAATATCTTTCCCAAGAATTCAATCGGTAAGGAATGTTTTGATTCATCCAATAACTGGGAGTAATTTGAAGCCTTAATATACATCTAAATTGCTCATAAAACTATAAAAGAACCCTGATGTACTATGCATAAGCTTGAAACATGGTGCTAATATTGGTTTGGAGTTTTTGGGGTATTATAATATCTCCCCCTTGGGAACATTCGTCCTCGAATGAAAATGACTGAGATGGAAGAAAAGATCAACTGAAGTAAATACAAGGCATACACTACTAAAACATGGTTTTGGGACTGACATGGCTGATAAGCTGAATACATCATACTCAACATGTATATCTGATGCATGAGTAACCGATTCATGAATGCATGACTGAGTGTTCTGATGACTGAATTTCTTATAATAAGAATGCATATCTGATGCCTAATTTTATGACTGATTTGATACGTGAATGCATGACTAAAATTACTGGTAAGCTGATCACGCCTATCTAATGCATGAATACATAACTGAACTGACTCATGAACATGTGACTGAACATGTAAAGGTAAAGATACCAAGTTTGAACAAAAAACTGAGTATAGAACTGAATACCAAGTTTGTTATTAAAATCTTAACATGAGAATGAGTAACTTCAAGGGAAACTATTACCTTGAACTAAAAATACCGATGAGTCTAAGACTAATTACTCAATATGCATAAGCAGAAACACGAGAGCATAACTGAGTCTGGAATGTGATACATGAACTGTACTGAATCTGTAATACATGGCGTGCAACTGAGGTTGGAGCTTAAGGGTCAACTTATAAGAATTCCATTCTCACAGAATACTGACTTGGCTAAGCTACTGAGGGAAGCTGAGGTGATGCACAAATAACCTGGGAACTGAATCATGACTGATTATATGAGATCTGAAAGTGAGGCAAGACACATAAACTGAGCTAATTATTGAAGTGAAGCATACATTATAACTAAGACTGTAACTAAGATGGCAACTGAATTATGATAGTCGCATAATGAAGGCTGTCATAAGTTAAGGATCTGAAGTACACTCACACTCTGAAATTTTCCTAATTTCTAAGTACAACCTCTTGGTAATAATTTATTTGCATATTAGCATGACATTCAAGCCTATCTCCATAACTACACCCTCGTGTAAAATAGGCATTCGACAATCTTCTCTTAACATGTATCATTTACTCTCTTACTTATCTAAGCAACTGCTCATCACAACACTGTTCTCAAAAGAGAGATCACTGAAGGGTTTAAATCAAGAGGACCTGAAACATGAATGGACACTAGCTGAACTTGACACATGACTGAGGCCTGAAGAATAGGATATCAATAATATGGACGTACCCAAAAGGTCTAAACTGAGAATATACATGACATATCCAGGATTAACTAATCAATAGGACTGTAACATGAGTCATGGGAGCTAAGCAATCTATAAAGCGTGACATGTGTACATGAGTCATGAGCTACATGACCTAAGTTGGGAGCTTTCTGCATTTGTGGGACATGATTTATATTACAGAGGGGAATAGAACCAAACCCCTTATGCTGGGAAATAGAATTGTAAATGATTCTATGGAAAACGTTAATATAAGTTGTGTTCATGGAACTGAGACATGAAGCGTACATAGGCATCATGCTGACTGGAGTGCGAAACTTTACACTAAGATAAGGATGGGTCGGTAATCGTCTTCCCCAACTGCTTTTCTGTACATACTAGCACTACTACTAAAATTTGAGAGCCTGACTTGGGTACTTGATCTACCATCTCCCACTTGGCTTTAAGCCATCATTATAAGTCTGTGAACACTAAACTAATCTCTGAACTGAACTGCAATCATCATCACATACTTATACTCTGTTAGACACATGCTTTCCTTACTAAACACATTATCTGCTACTATTTCCTTATATACTACTAATATCGTATTCTTAATCAAATCAATAGTCTAAATTTTTTTCTTCAACTATTCAAGCCTACTGATTCACTTTGGTACAACTATCCCCATGAATATATAATCTTATCAATCCGTATAACATTATACCAACTCTATTACTCCTAACTGGGTCCATGCTTCTAACTCTAGTCATATGCTATCATAGGATTCTGAGAAGGGATCTGGTAGAATATCTAAATTTGGGTTTGAGAACGAGTTATCATGATCATTAATGAGATCCATACAACTTTAGAACATAATAGAACTGAGGGATACTATCTGAGCATATGGCAACTTCCATAACTATTTGTAGGGACTGTCTGAGAAATCCTTATCTCTAGGACTTGAGCTTCACTATTTTTGAAACCTTGAAAGTAAGGTAGAGTTGATATGAGTTGAGCATTATGAGAATCTACATTTCTTTCTTAGAGGACCTTTCTATAGCACGATCTAAGACATAAAAGAAAGGTAACTGTTCTTAAAACATCTCATAGCCTCCTGTACATAAGTGTGGTGCACAACACACCCATGTACAAGACTGTACTACATGTGGCTTTCATACTTCCTAGAAATCTATCGAACCTTAGGCTCTAATACCAAGTTTGTAATGCTTCAATTTTTCTGAATCAGAATGCTACACGGTGCTCATGACCTCGAATGACCACAAGCTAACCCATAAATGATATATGTACCTGTGCACTGCATAATATAACATGATAATATGAAAATATATACTAAAAGACCATAAGGTTCAAAATTGTATAACTCAAAAATCAACGTCTAAAAAATATGGTATCACAATACCAAAACAAAACATAAATACTAAAAATAATAAAGTCTAAATATCTAATCTGACATCTAGTCTGAAAGCCTCGAACTGAACTGAATAAGGAGTTGAAGGAAAATGTCTCCAACTAACTCCATTTATTGATACTGAACTGAAATAGTAAATAATAATAATAAATCATATCATCCTCGCATGATGAGGAGTCACTGCTAATTTAATGCTACAAGAATCTGAAATGCTACTGATGGTCTGGACCTCGTGCTTTTAAATCTATGGCGTAAAGTAAAATACCATAGAGTAAATGCGTCAGTATGACTGAATGTAATGAGTATACGAGTTAAGCAGGATAAATAGAAAGGGGATTATATGCATGAACAATGCTGACTTATATGAACGTGAGAATACATACATACATAAGTAACTGTAACTGAACTCGTGGTGATACTGACTACTGAGTCTGAATTCTGATAATATGAGTTTACTGATACTGAGATACTGAGATACTGAATGACTGAGTTCATGAAAACATAATGATTGAGTTATGATAACTGATACAAATGATACTACTATTGAGCAACTGTATTTGACAGTCTAGATTCTGATGGAACTAACTGAGTTCCATTCTGTATGGAGTAACTGAATCTGAGATCAGGCCTATCTAGCGGGTGATCTCTAAGTATACTGATAATAAAGATGACTTGACTTAGTCTGAGATCAGTCCTACCTAGCGGGTGATCTTTGAATCTGATATTACTGATACTGATTAACCATAGTGGAGATCAGTCTTGTCTAATGGGTCATCCTGAGGTCTACTGATAATGATAAGGATTGACTATATTAGACAGTACTGAATCTATACTACTGAGCTAAGTTGACTGTATCTGACAGTCCTGAATTTGTACTACTGAGCTGAGTTGACTGTATCTGACAGTCCTGAATCTATAACTGAAACTGTGGGAGGTACTCATCTAACCGACATGCCCCTTTCTAGCTAGTCTGGGGTCCAACCTATAACCCCAGTTGGAAGGATGTTAATACCGCGCCACTGGTAAAGAGAACTGTTATGGATTCTGTTCTAATCTAGCGGGTAACCCATGGGATCAGTCCTATATATTTAAATATGCTAACGGGTAATCCCTGAGTATGTCAGTCCTATCTAACGGGTGACATCTTGTACCTACGCTGGCTACGTATTTCTGGAACTTAGGGATTGCTTCTAGGGATCTCAGTCTTATTATAGCGGGTGAGTCCCCATCCCTATGCTCGCTCGGTGAAGAATCCTACTCCCATTTGAAAGACATTGAACTAATTAACTGAGCTGAACTGATTAACTGCACTGAACTGATTAGCTGACTGAACTGATTAGATGAACTTATACTAGTAGTATTGTTTAGTGGAGCTAAACTGATTATACTGAGTTTTGTTGACTGGTGGAATGTACTAATTTCTAAAGACTGACTGAGAGTACTGTAGTTACTGAGATTTTACTTGGAATACTGAAATCACTAAGATTACTAAACTACTGAGATTTCTGAGATTTCCTGAGTCACATGGTTGACTGAGTTCTATGGATCATGGCTTGAGTGAGAGTATCATGAAACATGACATGGCTTTAGGGAAACAGCTAAATTTTTGGGTACAAGTACACCCAGGACTCGATGGAAGGAAACTGACAAAACATGACTTTGCTCTTCTTGAAGACATGACCAATATTCATATTTCAAAATACCATAAGTAAGGGATTCCATACTACACATAGTCCTCAACGTCTTATACATGGTAGGCAACACATATAACATCTACATACTTGAATGACTCCAATATAATGAATATTTCATATCACAACAACAACGATACAACAATAGCATGGAATTCATGTTGAATCATAAGGGGTAGTTGGACTTGTCCTTTAGGTAGTATTGAGTCATGAAAACATGATTTTTATCATTCTAGGCATTTTATCAAACACCTTACATTTACAACTTTGAGCATAGGTGTACTTATCAATTAAACAATCTGAAGTCACCCAAACTTATGGATTTCAATTTATAATGCTCACATGCTTCATGGAAATACATTAAGATAACATCTTGAAACCAAAATAACAACCATCAACACGAACATAATCATACCACAACAAGATAATCACAGTTTATTATTTAAAACTTGATCCTTGAGCTCCATGGATGAAAGGGATCCATGAATGAACACTACGCATACCTTAGATTGAAGATCTATGAAAACTAGCAGTGAAATTGGCTTGAATATTGAAAGAGATCTAATGTTTCTTGAAGGTTCTTGAAGAAATCCTTAGGCTTGTTCTTTATTTTTCTTGACTAGGGTTCAACCCCTTTGGGAGTGAATGTTCTTGTTCTTGAGGAGAATGATAAAATAATGGGATAATATCCTTCTCAAGGCTTTAATGCCATGTTTAGAGTGAGGGAAAAAGACCAAAATAGTCTCACAAAATCAGATCTGTGATAGCTCATCAGCCCAGGTCATCACCTGGGAGATGGAATTTTTGGGTTTCTATCTAAGCCTGACGACATGGGCTGATAACCTATCAGACTTGTGATAAGTCGTCAGCTCATGTCGTCACTCATTTTCCAGGTGGACATGCTGGAGTAAAATAGGTATAACTTTTTGCTCCGCTATTGGATTTTGGCGAAACTGGTATAGTTGGAAAGATAATTCAATTATATATCTGTTGGTAGGTTATGAGATCAAAAATTCATAGTATAACTAGAGATATTCTCATTTGAAGTTGACTATAGTAATATCCTTCCCAAGAATTCAATCGGTAAGGAATGTTTTGATTCGTCCGATAGATGAAAATTATTTGAAGCCTTAATATATATCTAAATTACTCATAAAACTATAAAAGAACCATGATGTACTATGAATGAGCTTGAAATATGGCGCTAATATTGGTTTAGATTTTTTAGGGTATTATAGGTATGAAGAACGATAAAATAATAGAAAAGTTAGTTTGGGTGTGGTATAGAAGAAAAGAAAAATGTGAAAATGAAAAAAGAAAAGGTAGAAAAATAAATCAAAAATCCACACCCAACCTGAATGTGCATTAAAGAATAAAAAGGAGAAATAAGGGTGGGACGAAAGGAAATTGGTTAAGGTGTGAACCCTAAATTTAGTGTAGCGTCAAATAGGCTTAGTCACTTGATATATCCATATGTACCATACAAACCTCCAAGTCCACATTACAATCCGAATAAAGTTCTATAGTGATCCTAACTTACTTGTCTTGAAACCAAGGTAAAGAAAATAATGGTAAACCTATGGTATTTAATGCCCATTGATTGAACTTATCTTTTGAGTGTGAGTGTCTATTTACCGTTCCCGCATTGACATGCATTATTTCATAAGAGTGAGTGGGACTTTGTTGACTGTGAGGGAACATGAGTTGCATTACTAGTTGCTTAATTCTTCGGGTAGTGTAATGTGTATATTGACATGTTTGTTTGTTGCTAATGTAATTGCCATATCTTTAACCCGTTATGTCACATTGTTGTGATTCATGATTATACTCAGTTGGTTCTGGCATGTTTATATAGAAGGGGGTAATGTACTTGAAATTTAAGTAATGGCCGACTTCCTTAGATAGCTTAGATTCTCCTAGTCAAGCATCATGTTTTTTCTTTGTTTTGTTGTATTTGTTCAGGACATGCAAAGGTTCTTAGTTTAAGGGTGTTGATATGCTATGGATTTATAGAACTTTCAAAGCTTAAAACTATGAAATTAGGTATGTTTCTTCAGTTGTTAAGTGTGATATGATGTGTTATGGGTATATTTTACAAGAAAGTATGTTTTTAATGATAAACTAGAGGAAAGATGAAAATTGAAGTTATTTGTCTAGTTAGCGAGGAAATTTTGGGCATATGTGCCACTTATCAGGCATAGGTGATCAATGTAAGTATCATAAATTGAAGTCTAGATGCTCAAAAGAAGGAAAAAAGAAGACTCTGCAAATACCTATGCCCATATATGGTCCGTATATAGTACATACAGTTCGTATAGACCCAAGTATGTGCAGAGATTGAAAGTCCAGAAAGCTGGAGGATTTGTACAGAAGTTCTGCACTTACCAAGGTCCACATATGGTCCGTGTGTGCTACATACAGTTCGTATATGCTACATACGTTTCGTATATGGACTAAGTAAGTAGCCACCGACCTTAAATTTCCATTTTCATTCGGGATTTGTTTTTTAGGGTTTTCTTGTGTACTATATATACCCTATTGATATTTTTAGTGAGGTTACGCACTCTTAACATTCACAAACATATATTTTGATTCCAAGATTCACCTTTGATCTTGGGATTGCTTTTTTACTGGCTTTGGTTGATAATTCAGTTTTAGACTTTGAGATTTATTTAATTATTCTTGTGATATTATTTAATAGCTTTGTTCATGTATTTTTTGATCGTTTAACAAGCATGAGCATCTAAAATTCTTAGTTAGGGTTGTGGGAGCCATAACATATTGATGAAATAGGGGAAGTATGAAGTTGCTTTGAACCAATACTTATACATGCATTGTATTATATGAGCTATATACTGTTTAATCAGGTTAGTATCTATATCATTAAACATAGCCACTTTCCACATTATTAATCATGTTAAGGAGCCATACAAATAATCGCAACTATAAGTCACACCTCTTAGTTATAAATTGTATACATAATCATACATATGAGCTCTATCATTAGCAACACTCAAAAATTAGCATCAATCCTTCAATATCCAACCAACATACTCAATAATTATATTCAACCTCCTCAAGTATCAAACCTACCATTAATAAGAGTATATCATAGATAAATGAGTCTATAAGGTTATCACAAGTGTTGGCCAATGGTGAAAAGAAAGGGGCCCACTTCTAATCCCCAAAAATTCTTTTAGTCAACTTCTACCTTGGACGAAGCTAAGGTATCTACGTTCATTCAAGGATTTCAAGTAAGCCATAATCAACCCTAAGATGATAATCCTTACCAACTATAAATAACTAAGGCAATCACACCTAGAACAATAGCAACTAAGGCAATTCTCATAACTTGAGCATCTAAGGACAATTTAACTCTAACATGAATAACTAGGACATTATCACCTACCTTGAGTAATTAAGGCTTTTCCATTCTAAATATATACAACAAAGCTCAATCCACCTAAGCCATGAATAACCATGCTAACTACACCTAGTCTATGGTTTCAAGATAGCCTAATGGCCTAATTAAACAAAATGCTCTCATTCATACTTCTAATACCTAAATCCCATAACATATCTCGCATAATATCATAATTATACAATGAGATAGCTCAATTTATGAAGAACGTAAAACTAGCATACCTGGGCACCGAAGAAAGCCTGAAGAATTTGCGAAATCACCGATTTTCCCTTGCGAGAGAAACTTCTGAAAGGTGTCACGCAATCAAAATCACAATTAACTCATCAAAATGAGAACAATGATACCCATAATGCGCTAGTGTCCTTCATATACAAAATAATGTAAGAATCACATGTGGGGCCCATTTATAAAAATTGCATTTCCAAAACCAGCTCAACGCCCCCATGCAAAAGGAATATTTACCTTAAAATGGATGAATTTTGAGATATAATGGTGCTTAAATCAAGCCACCATGCTTATAGGGAATTTAGGAAAAAAAAGAGATTTCTAGCAAGAAATTAATGGAAACTCTACATAAATTTGAAGGAGAAATGTGTAAATAATCTTTATCAATGCCCAATAATACCCAAAAATATTGTACCCAAGCTTTCCAAGTTTTTAGGGTTTAAGTATCTTGGAAATAAATGACAGATCGTGAAAATGGGCTAAATAGGGTATTTATACCTTTTTCAGGTACAAGGGTATTGCTTAAGTGAAATTAGGTTTGGTTAAGAGGTACCTGGCCCTGGCAAAGATATCGCTTACATGATAAGCCTATCGCTTACACGATATCTAGCTATCTGAGCAGATGTCACTTACGCGACAATAGTATTGCTTATGTGATACCTACTTTGCTTCCAAGGGAGTTGTTTATGCAACAAAAGTATCGCGTATGTTATACTTATAGTTGGTTGGCAGATTTCTTAAGCGATCAAAGGCATTGCGGATGCAATGAACTAGCACCATCACCAACACCAGCCTCATCCAACCTCTCGGTATTAATTTAGAATCTCATATATGCAAATGGACTATGATACCTTATCAAATTCGATATTCCAGACTCAATGTCACAGTTGAAATTTCCATCAAAAGTTGTTTGCTAAAAAGTGAGTCCACACCTAATTGTCATTTCTCGTAACTTCCAACCAATATCTCGAAATAAGACTGGGTGCCTCGAGACCCTAACCAAGGGTCCACCTTGCATAAAATCAACATTCCAAAGCTGTTGGAATAGCTTGATTCAACATATGAGATTGTTTGACTAATGTTTTTACCCGATAGCCAATTGAACCAAAAGAGGTTTCAAAAGATAGAATTTGCTCTAAAAACCAAATGAACAGCCCAGTTACCAAACTGTAAGTTCTAGGACTTAGGGTAGCTATAGGAATGCTCTAAATGGTAAAAATAAGTGGAAGTAAAGAAAATGACCTGTAGGGTCATTAATACTTATTAGAACTGAAGAAACCAAATAGCCAAACTAAAAATAAGACATTTTCAAATATTTAAGTCCTCAGCAATGGCGCCAAAAACTTGTCGCAACTTAGCATACACAAGTGTACGTGGTCACCCAAGTAGTAAAGTGGGATTTAAAAGACAACTATCTATCCCATAAGGACTTGTGCTCAACAACGATCTAATTCTAGTATTACTACTAAGATTAAAAAAGAGAAAGAGTAACCAATAATGTTTGAGATTTGAAAACGTAATGTAGCCATAAACAATGCGATTATATAAATTGCTTAAACGGAGAGAAATATAAGGTCAAAGCCCTACGAATAATCTAATTAGCTACAAAGTTTTGTCAGTTTAGTTAACTTTATTGGTTGTTGATTCGTGTGGTTGATAACTTAATTAGGGAATGACCATCCTCTAATTGTCTATCTAATTTAGACACACAACTACATCGTTGAGCGGTGATGTGAAAAATAAGTTAAATGCATTTGTATTTCATCTTGTATTTGAACCAAATAGGAAGAATTAGGTATATTCCTAGATCGTAAACACAAATCTCAACTTCAATCCCTTGAATGTTTAAGATCCCACTCCATATATCCTATGTTCTAATCTATTGCTCCTCCTTCTGGGCTCATAATAGAAATATAGGTTTATCCTCTGGGTAGAGAATCCCTAGAATAGTAATAGAATGATATATAATCAACAAATTATGATAATAAACATAAACTACCTCAATTAAAAGCTTAAGTAATCATGTTCTTGGCCTTAACCCTAGAAGAGGATGTTTATTCAATCATGGTCTTACACTGAATCACAAGATTGAAATTCAAGTATAAAAACCAGAAGTAAACTAAAGAAAACATAAAGAACCCAAAAAGAAGCCACCTAAATTGTATTTCCTTCCCTAAAAAATGTCCAAGGTGTGTACAATAAGATCGAAGTGTTCTATTTGTAATTGGAACCAAGTGCCCATTTTGAAGTTTTGGGTGTGCCATGCTTTTGCATTAGTGCGATAAGGGTGTGGCACGCCCTTATCATGGAGTATTACTATTTTTTAACATTTGTATTTGTGTCTAAGGACATGGAATGACTTTATATCATAGTCTAAAAGGAGTGGCATACCCTTGTGCTCAAAATTTCCAGATTTCTTCCATGTTTGCTCCATCTATTTGTCTTTGAGTTCCTTACTTTGTGGTTGTCTTTCCTCTTCATATTCAAATTGTGTAGTATCCCATCATTTTGTTCAACATCTTACAAGTCTTCCTATATAATCAAAGGCCACAAATTAGTTTTTTGACACTATAGAATCCAACAATATCAACAAGAACAACACATATCTCAAGCTAGTAACACTAGTTTTCTCATCTAAACTATAAGTGATCATTTTCATTCTAAACTAGTTTTGAAAAAAACATTAAGAATCATAATCAAGTACTTTAACACTTATATGATTAATTGTATGAATATCAACTGATTATGCGCAGAAGAATTCCTTAAGTTAGGCTAAATACATAGAGATTTTGACACCAAGGTGCATAAATCCACCTAAGATCACATACTATAGGAACTTAGTAAAAAGAGGGACCCTCCATACTAACATCATGATTATAAGATATATAAGACTAGAAATCCCTTGAAATAAGCATCTTCTCCCAAAAATTAGAAGTAATCCTCATTGGCTCATGGGTAGAAAATCTCTGCCATACAATCGAGGCTATGCCAGGTATGGTTAAGGTAAAGGTCTTGGTGAAAAAAATACAAGACCACATAATAGGGGGTTAACCATTCTAGGACAAGAATCACATCATAATCCACCAAATATAACACAATAAGATCAACTTGAGTATCAAAGTCACAAATAATCACAACACATGATCTATAAACGTAATCCATTCCCATAGAATTACCCACTGGAGTACCTAAACAAAACAACAAAGATAAAGAATCCTAATATAACTCTAATTGTTGTATATAATAAGAAGATATATAAGAATAAGTGGATCTCTGATCAAATAAAGTAAAATCCAATTGATAGCACAATGAGATTGTACCTATAAGATGGAATCCAAAGACTTTTCCTTAGGCCTCCAAGGTACCTCATACAAATGACCTCGTCCGCCACTTGGATGGGTGCTTGACAATATCTTATGCTACTCACCTGAGGACCTTCATGAGCCCCCTGGGGACATCCTCGATCTTCTTGAATACCATCTCTAGCTGGAGGTTGCACTGCCATAATTGGTGGAATGCTCAATGCTGTAAGAACAACTACTCCCCATGGTCAAAGATCCTATAATGATTACATATTTCAGGAATTGTACTTAAACTAAAAGATCTGGATGACTCGGAGTAACCACCATGATTAGAATACCAAGAAGATGATTCTATAAAATCATACCACTTTTTTGGCCATGGTGATCACTGTATCTAAACGAACCTCTAAAAATTTTAAGTGTAGCATTAATAGGCCTACTAGAATGATATGACTTCTAGTAAGACTAGCATGGAGGGTACTAATATTAGGTGTATTTATCCACCTAGTATGAGGATATTTAGACACTTATTATTTTACATCAAATCACAAAAGTGAATTCATAAATAAAATCTAAAATTAAACTAAAGTAAGGAAATAGGAACCCTAATTGAAGACTTCTTATGCATTTGTCAAGACTTAAATTCATCCAGCTTCCTTAGGATAGGAGCTAAGTATTTGATTTATAGTGTAGAAAGAGATTTGCCGTATTTCACCCTTCGACATGGCATGCCCTAATTGAGGATGTCCAAGGGTATGCACACCCTTAATGCATAACCTCATTGGAATTGACATTCTACTTTGTGTCTCAAGGAGTGACATGACCTTATATCAGAGCACTGATGGCATGTCACACCCTTATGCTCAGAACATCTATTTTTCTTAGTAGTTAACTCCTTCTATTTATCTTTTAGTCTTGCACTTTGTGGTTTCCATTTATACTTCATTTGCTCTTTTTTCTCCTGAACATTCCTCCTAACATCTTACATGGTCTCCATATCATCAAACAAAAAGAATGAGTGCACACGACATAATAGAGTCCATCTAAGTCTTTTAGAATAAAGCATACTCAAGCTAACGACACTGGTTTTTTCATATAAACTCCATGTGATTATTTTGAATCTTAAGTTAACCCACTTCTAACATATACACTTTAACAACGTACTTCATCACATAATCACACCCTTTATAACTCATTAAAACATCAAGAAGCCCTAAAAAATAGGCTAAATGCATATATATAATGACACTTAGTTGCATAAATATACCTAAGATTAGGTACCTACCCTCAGAGCCGCTCTCTCTAAACTGTGAACCATTTTGGCTACCCCTAAAACTGTCATGATATCATGGACATTTATCGGTACCCCCTTGGTTTTCATGATAAATCTCCTCTATAATTCAAGAATGATTAGAAAACTTAGTGAAAGATCAACTAGCAGTAACCAAACTTTGCACAGCCACATAAAGAGAAAGTCTTAATTCTTGAACAAAGCATAGAGCCCACTCATACTCGATCTATAAGATAGATTTGAGCATGCCTAGCTAACTCATAAAATTAAGCCTTATACTCTGTAACAATTGTAGAGCCTTTCTCCAACCTTGATAATTGGTCCCTCAAATAGTCTCTAAGTCTAAAAGGCATATACTTCTCTATGAAAACCTTGGACAATTGATTCCAAATCAATAAGGAAGATCCAGGTTGCCTAGAATCAAGATAAACACTCCACAAATGTCAAGCTACTAAATCCAACAAAAAAGAAGTATAATAAATACCCTGAGTCTTAACAAGAACTAAATAACGGAGTCTATCCTCTCAAGAAACCAAGAACTCATAAGCCTCCTCTCTCGGTACCCCAAAAAACCTAGGTGGAGTAAATCTCAATAATATACTAATCATCGTTTGCTCCTCAAAAAACATAACAGGTTAGGTAACTACATACTAAGCAAACACTAGTCTGGAGAGATCTCAACTCTATGAGCAGCAGCTATAGGTTGTGCCTCTGTTGTAGTACCACTCCGATCCACAAACTGAGCCTCATCAGATGATGTACCAAAAACATACCCATGACCATAACCAATGCATCCTTGAACACAATCAGAGAAATATACTTAGTGGAGCTTAAACTGGTCCGTGGCTCACTATTTTCTAGGGTGGAGGAATCTATGGCACGAGAGTGGGAAAAGGGTCTTGTGAAGGCTACCCATGATCTCTAGTTGGGGCTATATTTCTTGGCTATCGTCGACCTCTATGTAATCCATGTACTCTTGTAGGATCCCTAGTCACAGACTAGGAGTCCTCGTCTCATATATTAGCAGCACACATCCTAGCCATCTATAAAAGAGTGGAACAAAAGAATCTTATAAATTAACTCAAACTCATAGCATAAAATGAGTGAAAGAAGTGAAGATCTCCTCAAAATGTTTAATAGCCTTTTGAACAAAAGATATGGATGTCATCATTCTAATCTATGGGAATCTACTAGACACTTGATCATGTATAAAGAATATTGGTGTACGTAGCACTCTGATAATAATTTGTCACAACTTGATTTTACGAGTGATGATCGGACCTATTTTATCCCACTAGTAGGTAAGTCAAATCATAGCCCAGAGCTTTAGCCAATGAGCTAATTAGCGGAAAATGGCATAATTGCTTGAAATATATAAGTAAAGAATAGCAAGCCACAAGTCATAGAAAAGTAAAATAACAAAAGACAAATAAAGAAAATAAAAACATCCCACGACCTAGTAATGCTAGTGCAAGATCCTCTAATCCAAAAGAATACAAGTACTATTAAGCCAATATACAATAGTCTTGAAAATGGAATGACTAGAAAAAAATGAAAGAAAAAATGCCAACTCTAACTCTAAGAGCTCACCCTGTCTCAAAACTCAGACTAACACCGATCTCAGCGTCTATAGGGCAGCTAGTACTCAAATCTGCACCAAAAAGGCATAGAAGTATAGTATAAGTACCAAAACCATGTGTATTCAATAAGCATAAATTGAGCTAAATAATAATATAAGTATAACAATATGCGAGTTAAATAATCTAAGAGAAGGGAAATAGGGAAAACATGAAATAACACTACAAATGCAGAAAGTAATGAATCAAACTGATAAACCATAGCTATTTCTACATAACTACCCCCCATAGAAGATACAAAATAAAGTAAATAACGACTGCAAGACCCTATAAACCCAAAGAGTGAACTCAAGGAGAATAAATAATAAAAAATATACAAATTAACCATATCTTGACATCAAAATTGAAATTTAACAGGGGGTAGATTGAAACTTTTTTGTGAGTAGACTACTAACTCTTTACAGTTGACTCACCTACAGTTTAGTACATTACACAAAACCTGATTAGTTTTAAAATTATTAAGCAAATAAATAATTAAACATAAAGTAAGGATACTGAGATTTATCCTTGTTTAAAACACCAATGTGGGGCCTACCTCAAGTCCTCTTGGTTTTAAAATATATTTAGATCTTTGAATGTCGGGCTCGAGTACAATGTGGAGAAACAAGTACTAAATATTTATTTTTCTTTTCAAATCTTGTGAAACAGCTTCAGTTAGTGTTACAAAGTTGAGTCGATCCTACTCTTTGTATAACAATTGTAAGATAAAAGTTACAAAGCCTTGTGAGACTAAGATTGAAATACTTTGATGTTTTCTTTGAAGTTGTGTGTGTGTTGAGTTATTTGTCTCTTTTTTTATACTGTCCACCTTATTCCTATTGTTACCCTTTGTGAGGAAACTCAAGAGATTACTTCTCAATCAAGGATTTAGATTTATTCCTCGATTGAGGGATGCCGCTATTATGTATGTCCATATAATATATGTCCATACGTGGTGCAGTTTTTATAATTATACATATCCATATAGAATATGTCCATGTAATGGTTGTGGCCTTCCTTTCTTTTATTTTATGTCTTGATTGATTTGGTCTACTATGATTTTGGGATTGTTATCATTCTTCCATTTCTAAGATATTTGATTGATTTGTTTCCCATACTTTTTGAATGTCACAATCCTCCTTTTCATGTTTGGAAGTTATTTTATTTTTGGAGTTGGCTATCTTGCTTTCTTTCATGTGGAGTTAGTCATTTTTTTATCCTCCATATCTTCGGGTGAGATACCCTTCTATCTTCTAATATCCCAAAAAGGTCCACTTATTAGTTTGTCATTATTAAAAACTTGAATATAGGTGGCTAACAATCTCCCCTTTTTTGATAATGACAAATAAGCAAAAACATCAGTTAACTTCAATGTCTGTGACAGTACTGGGCTTGCTCCCCCTTAACTATAAACATCTCTATTGTCCTAAGTTTCTTGGGTAATAGTAGGCCTTTGTGTATCGAAAGTTGACTTGATCTACTTGACTAATGGATTCTTCTTGATTTCTTAATATTTCTGTCATTCTCCTACTTTTGGCATAATAAAAAAGAATAGCAGCGAAGAACAAAACACATAGATAAAATAGCAACAAGAAGAAATAGAAAAACATGGACAGTCATAAACTATTGACAAGGTAGAGCAAAACAATTATGGTAAAAAGTATTGTAAAGATTATCTTAGAACCCATCAACATATGGGACAAGACCCCCATTTCAATAAAAATTCACAATTTACCATTTCTCCAAGAAGTATGTTATGGTATTATGCATATTATGAAAAAACTTGTCATAGGATTTTTCAATATTTTTGACAAAGAAAGAGTAGGAGGTTTGAACAGAGACAGCCAGATCATCATTCAAGGAAGAGACTTGGGGTTTGAATGAGTCCATGTGAGAGTGCACTCGAGAGAATAACTTGACTCCTTCTTTTTTAAGCACATCTAGTGCCAGTTAAACCACACTTATGTCATATCTTATACTTTACCAAGGTCCAGGAGAGTGATAGTTGACCCATAGAGCTGTATGATACCTTCTTCAATGGATTTGAATTGCTTCTTAAGGTCTTTGAGTTCCTTCAACAAAGATATAAAGGGGTTAGAAATAGATTTACTTTCCTTTTGAGGTTCAGCCTTAGCAAAGAAAAACTCTTTCTCGCCATTCATTTTTCACTAGGACATACCCCATGCCACCAAACATTTTTGAATCATAAGTTGCAGTAACTTCTATATGGGGATAAGGAGAGAGATCGATGGAGTAGAATATAAGGATCCGGATAATGAGAGATCCATAGGGCAAACTGGTAGAGGCATAAACTTCTCTGCACTGTACTCATATATCCAAGTTGCCCAACATATTTTAATCTTCTTGACCAAACAATACAACATGAATACATCACGAAATATGTTATTTCTTAGGGATCCTTTTTGTGGAATCAAGGTGGTAGCAATAATATGGGCTATGATGCAAAATTTGAAACATAATAATAGGGGACAAAAGTTGGTTGACACGGAGTCAGGGTCAGATAAAAATTTCTTGGCTTCCTTAAATTTACTTCAAAGTCCTCAGGCTAGTTACTATTCATAAAAGAGACCACACCAAAAAACATATTATCAAAAACATTTTGAAACTGGAAGTGATTTAAGATAATTTTTGTGCTCAGCACAAGAGTCTCAAATTAACCACTATTTAGGGAAGAAAAAGATTAGCATAAAATATACTAACAAGATCTTCATAAACTATAAGACCACATAGGCCAAAAAGCAAGGACAAATCTTGAAACATGACAAATGACTAACATTACAAAAGGCATCATTCAATTGATGAAGATTGATGATGCGACCAGGTACGATAGAGTGATTTTTAAAGGAGTGGAGTTTTTCTTTGTGAGAGTTTGTCCAGAATTTATGCATCTATTCTGGAGGGAGGGAGTTAGAAGGATTTGAATGAGGTTTTTTTATAGAGAAGACAGGGCTGGAAGAGGGTTATCACCTCTTGAGGAGAGTGCATTGAGATAAGGATTCATCAAAAGACTTAGAAAATAGAACGGGATCATTAGAAGAGATTCTAGATACATTTTCCATGATGTGATTCCTTTTCATGAGTGAGAGAAGATGAGATTTAAGAAATGAGAGAGGAAGGAGAAGAGCCTATTAAGAGGACCAAAAGCAAGAGGGTATGAGGCAACTTTTCAGAAGAGATAATAGAGGAAAAGGTGAAGAGGCATGAAGTGAAAGAGGATTGATGCAGGTGAAGGTACAATGTATGGGAAAGTGAAAAGGGTTGCAGACGAGGTGTGGTAAATGGTGAATTTAAAGATGACTACCCTTTAAAAAACCCTTTTTTGATAAAATAGTTAAAATCAGACTAAGTAAAAGTTCTATGTTCAAAAATGTGACTCGAAAATAATTAATGCTGAGAACGCTAAACCTTTTTCTGAGAAAATAAATCTTTCTTCCAGCAATGGTTTGGTAAAAATATTTGTCAGCTGATTTTAGGAGTAAACAAATTTTAATTAAAAAATGCCACTTTCTACATGATTACATATAAAATAATGCTTAATGACAATATAATTTACCCTAGAAGGATGGACAGTACATTTAGATAGAGTAATGGCACTAGTATTGTCACACATTATGGCAACAGATTCAAAAGACAAATTAAAATCATGTAGTTGAAGCATGATTCATAGACTTTATGTACAATAACTCCCAACGGTTGTGTATACTGCTCCAGTTGTTGGCGAGTCAACTAAAGTTTGCTTCAAGCTATGTCAGGGACTTAAGATATTTCCCATAAGGACAAAAACTTTCCCCAGGCTAAAAAAAATTCTCAAGCAAAGAAAGGTTAGAATTATTAAGAATACTATCATCAATGTAAAATTGTATAGTAAGGAAGTTTGAAACAAGCTATTGTCAGAACAAAGTTATATCAAGGTGATTTTCTTGAAAATCATTATTTAGTAGGAAAGCACTCAATCTCTCATGCCAAGCCTTTGAGCGTGTTTGAGTTCGTAGTGCTTTCGATAATCATTTGAAATGATTCAAAATATTTAAATACAGTAAATAGATAGAATTGATTCTAACCTCTCCATGAGGGAAAGTGTTTCATTATATTCAATTACTTCTCATAATGTAACTAGTCATCTAGACTTTTTAGCATAAAAGTTGGCAATTTATAATTTCTTGGAACACGTAGTTTCATTATTGTAGAATTCGGCTCTGAAGAGGTTATAGTAAGCTTGTTTTATAATGGTTCAAAGATTGTGTGGGCTTTTTCCTTGGATTGTATATTGGTTACCTATTCTTCATCATTTCTCAAACTAATAGAGAGGTGATTAGGTTCATTAAACTCAACATGCATGGGTTCATTATTATGGATAAACCATCTGTTGATGATGTGACATGCTGCATATGCTACTTTTGCCAAAGGTTGATCTGGAAAATTATATTTTAATACCAAGGTCCTGATAGTTTCCTGAATGGATTAGTTCCTTTGCTTTACTACTTTATTCTTGGTGTTCAATGATGAGATACCAATATTGGCATGTTTGATGGACTTGTTTTTAGTTTGAAGGAAATTCCAAACCCTTCGTTGCACAGTTGACCAATGTTCAGTGGGTTGTACTAGAGTCTATCCACCAGATATATATTTGTAGATTTATATGAGAAGCTAAGCTTTACTGAGTTGACTCTGGCGACATTATCTTTGGCATTGTCACTGAATTTGACTGATCCTCTACCACATTCTTTAAAGACAAAGTGATTTCTTTCTTTCTGTTCATGTCTAAGGAATATCTACCATCACGAGCCCATATTTCCTTTTTAACTTTTATTTGTACATGTTCCAACAAAATAAGAAGTTTAATTCTACTTAGGTACCCAAGTGGTCTTGCAGGTTAGATTTGTTTCCTTTGGGCTTCCAAACCCACACACTTTTAGGCTTATGTTTGCAGCTATAAAATTTGTGCCCTCTTTATCAACAGATAAAATAGATGGGTCCTTGACAGGTAAAGGAGGTCTTAGCTGATTTAAGCGACCTTGATAAGGAACTTAAATATCTTTTCAAGGAATTTGGTCTTACGAAACTATGGCTTAGGGATGTCTTACTATTCCATATTATTTTTGCATCATCAAGCTCTTTATGAAGTAGGTCAATTTCAATTTGACAAGCTTCAATTTCTATTTTCCAGTTTCGTCATTCCTTTTTGAGTTTTTGTTTAAATCATGCTTCACAACTTTTTTTTCTCTTGAGCTAGTTTATTATATCCATCTATGAATTTTTAAATCTTGTTGGTTATTAAATCTAAATTTGATTAAAGAATATTATAGTTATGATAGTCGTATTGTCTTTCCTCGCTAGATTTAGTTGTTGCCATAAAGAACATATTCACAGCCTCTACTTGTTTTTCAATTTCATCTTCATCACTCCAGGCTCCAAAGTTTTGATTCTTTCTGGATGGCCATATTCTCAACTCTGGACATTTTTGTTTAAAATGTCTAGGCCTTCCACAATGATAACAGCGATCATCATTTCCTATGAAGTTATTATTTTGGACTATTTGAGATCTTTGTTGTGTCTTTCTCAAGATCTTCCTTACTCCACGGTTGATGAGGGCCATCCCTTTTCTATTGGCATCTTATAGAATGTGCTCTTCTTTAGTTGGAGTAGCGTTGAAGGCTACATGTTTCTTTTTTTCTTCCTTGTGGTACCTAATGATATATTTTTTCTTATATGCAATGAGGTTACCTCGTAGTTCATCATATGTCATGTTGTGTAGATCTCTGTCTTCTAGAATGTAAGCCTTGGTTTCCAAAACCTTTGGAAAACTTCAAACCAGCTTTTGGACTTGCAGGCTATGTAGATAGATCATCCCATGTGATTTCAGTTCAAATATGATCTTACTGAATTTGGCAAACATTGTTTCAATGTCCTCATTCTCTTCCATTTTGAATAGCTTGTATTCATTGACTAGGGCAGCAATTTTTGATATTTTGACATTGGTGGTTCCTTCATATATTACCTTCGATTTTTTCATATTTCTTTTGTTGTTTCTCAAGTTGGAAGACTTCAAACCAGCTTTTGGACTTGCAGGCTATGTGGATAGATCATCCCATGTGGTTTCCAAAACCTTTGGAAGACTTCAAACCAGCTTTTGGACTTGCAGGCTATGTGGATAGATCATCCCATGTGATTTCAGTTTAAATATGATCTTACTGAATCTGGCAAATATTATTTCAATGTCCTCATTTTCTTCCATTTTGAATAGCTCGTATTCAATAACCAAGGCAACAATTTTTGATATTTTGATGTTGGTGGTTCCTTCATATATTACCTTCAATTTTTTCATATTTCTTTTATTGTTTCTCAAGTTGATATTTTGTCGTATTATTCTCCACTAACTTCACAAAGAAGCAAACTTATAGTGCGTACATTAGTTTGTATTTCCTCTTGTTGTTTTTTCATGACCTCGAAACTTTTAAGGTCTTGTATGTTAGTACTGCTAAATTCTTTATCTTAGTCCTTTGGCTTCTCCTTGAGTCTTGGAATCGGCTTTGGACCCTTCTGGACAACAACCCAGGCTTGGAAGTCATTTTATTGGACAAAGATTCTAAAACTATTCTTCCAGTAAGAGTAATGTTGTTCATTAAAGTATAGTAGACTTGTGAAGGAGTGACCATCCTGGAGAAAAGCACTAGGAATTTTATATCTTACCATTTAATCTTTTCTTACTTGCAGTTAAGCACTGCTATAGTGGGACCTTCTCAGATACCAATTGAAATTCAAGAGGGGGGTGAAATGAAAATTTTCTATGAGTAAATGACTAACTCTTTACAGTTGAGTCTCCTACAGATTAGTAAACTACACAAAACCTGATTAGATTTAAAACAATTAAGCAAATAAATAATTAAACATAAATTACAGACACAGAGATTTATCCTGGTTTGAAACACCAATGGGTACCGACTTTCACTCCACTTGGGTTTCAAAGTTTCTTTATATCATTCAATGTCGGGATCGAGTACAATGATGAGAAACAAGTTCTAAAGACTTATTTTGCTCTTCAAATCTTGTGACACAGCTTTAGTTGATGTTACAAGGTTGACTCGATCCTACTATGTATATAACAATTGTAAACTAAGAGTTACAAATCCTTGTAAGACTAAGATTAAGCCACTTTGATGTGTTCTTTTAAGTGCATGCACGCTTCAGCCTTTTGTCTATTCTTTTATGGTGTCCAATTTTTTCCTTCTCTTTCCCTTTGTGAGGAAACCCAAGAGATTTCTTCTCAATTAAGAATTTTGATTGATTCCTTGATTGAGGGATGGTACCATAATGTATGTTCATATCAAATATGTTCATATGTGGTGCAGTTTTCACAATTATACATGTCTATAATAGATAGTCCATGTAATGGTTGTGGCCTTCGTTCCTTTTGTTTTATATCCTGATTGATTTTGTCAATCGTGATTCGAGCATTTTGATCCTTCTTCCATTTTCAAGATATTTAATTGATTTGATTACTATACTATTTGAATCCTTGATCCTTGTTTTCATAATTGGATGTTCTTCCATTTTTAGAGTTGGCTCTCGTGCTTATTTCATGTTGAGTTAGTTTTTTTTATCATCCATATCTTTGGGAGAGATGCCCTTCTATCTTCTAATATCCTGTAAAGGTCCACTCATTAGTTGGTAATTATTAAAACTTAAATACATGAGGCTAAATTTAACCATGGATTATTCCATACCATAAACATCAGAACGGAATAAGTCTCGTAATCGTCATAAATAACCTGTCTATGTCAAACTTGAATTGGAACTACTATCATCAATCATGAAGCCAGTCTTAGTATCATAAATTGTCAGACTTGAACCGGAACTATCATTTCTCAAGCATAAATCTAGAATGAGACATTATGTATATGAAACCTCCTCCGGCTCATGAAAGTAAAGAAGATAAAAGAAATATTCCTATTGGTTCAACTATGAGTTAATAGTAATCTTGGCCTACGGTGGGTCGAAGGGGCCCACGTCTAAACCCCAAGAATCCATTCTAAGAAAATTTCAACCACAACTTGGCTAAGGTGTAAAATTTCTCTACAAGAGGATAGTTAAACCTCATTGAATTCTAAGGTAGCAATTCTATCTAAAGAATAAGTAACTAAGTCAATTACACTAAATTACAAATTCTAAATTAATTAAATCAACCAATAATGTAACTCCAAGTCCTAATTTCAAACCTACATTTACCAAATTATCATAAATATACTATAATTTAGCATAATCTATGTGAAAGGTAAGCCTAGCTTACCTAGATGCTAAAGAAAGGCCGGTAAAGTCTACTAAATCAATGATTTCCCTATCCGAGAAGCTTTTACATGATGCCAAACAAACAAAAATATAATTTATTGATCAATAAGAGAACAACGGTACACATATTAAATTTGCATTCTTTGTGTCCAAAATCAAGCCTAAATCCCATGTGGGGCCTAATTATGGAATCACTATTTTGAAATTATCAACACGTCTCTCTATGCTCAATGAATATTTACCCTCAAGAATGGTTAAATTATGAGATCAAATGATACAACAATCTACCTAATAAGAATCTAGGGATTTTGGGTATAAATTGAAGAACTAACCATATGAAAAGTTACTATAAAAAATAAACTCATTTAATTTTTGAAATCTTAATGTCACACATAAATTGAGATAAACAAGTACTCTCTCTATTCTTTTTGGGTGTGAATTTATGATATACCATCCTAATTTAATAATCTAACTTCATCTACAAAATATGTCACTGGAGAAGTTATCACATCTGAAAACTCTGGCAATGGCCATAATAGGCCTTCTTTAAGCACTATTTCTATTGCCGATTGGATCTCCCTTTAAGAATATTAGATTTGTTCAATTATTGTACTTTTGCTTAAAATTATGGTAATTTTTCAGTTAACACCGTCACTCCATCGATCCATCACCACCCCATCAGTTCTGGTGACCCTATCAGATTACAGCAAGTGATATCTGTTTTCGGCAAACATTAGTTTTTGATGAGTGACATTAGTTACGAGCGAATCAATTGGCATTTTGCATATTTCAGTCCTATTCTCTTTTCTTATAACGTTTTTTAGGTACTATATGTCCAGATTTGGCACTTCAGGTGACGATAATAAGAGTTCAGTGACCAGCTCATTTTTGGGTGGCCAACGCATTCTCCGGGGACTAATTAAAGGGATGTGGTACTAGCAGTAGCGTAAAGGTGGTGAAAGAAAATTTTGGCGACCAATTTCTGCACCAATTTTTCAAAATTTGATAAAATAATCCATCTAACATCCTTCACTGTGCAACTAATTTGACAAAATGATATCTTAGAGGAATTGTGGTACTCGAGTACTGTGAGACATATAAATGGGGTAGATATCTTAGTAGATGATAATCTTAGAGAGAGGATGGTAGAGTTTAAGAGAATCAGTGATAGGTTGATGTATACTAACTTGGTCATTGGACGGTCTATGGTAAACATTATTAGTGCCTACCTTCCTCAAGTAGGTTTGGACGAGGACGAGAAGAAGGGCTTTTGCGATGTTTTGGATGAGGTAGTGAGGGCCTCCCCAAGAACTGAAAAGATTTTTGTTGGAGGAGATTTCAATGGTCATATTGTGTCTTTATCAAGAGGTTATGATAATGTCCATGGAGGTATCAGTTTAGGAGAGAGGAAACAATGAGTAGCCTCCCTTTTGGATTTTTCTAAGGCTTTTGTAATATGAATAACGAATTTGATCTTTACAAAGAAGGACGACCACCTTATTATGTTTCACAGTTCAGTAGCCAAGACTCAAATAGTCTTTTTAATCCTTAGGAAATATGATAGAGCGGTATGCAAAGACTATAAAGTCATACCTAGCGATAATCTTTTGACTTAACATAGGTTGTTGGTGATGGACTTGGTAATCAGTAATGGAAAAAGAAAAGGAGGGGGAGGCATGACCCAATATAAATTAGGGTAGCTTCACTTTTTATAGTGTTTTAGACATAGGGGAGAAATAGTAGAGTAGGGGGCTTGGGAGACTAAAGGGAATATAGATAATATGTGGGAGATGATGGCCAGTTGCATTAGAGAGACTTCTAGAGCAGTGTTGGGTGTCTCAAGTGGTCGATCTAGAAGGCATCAATAGGACTGGTGGTGGAACAAAGATGTTAAGAAAAAAGTGGAGCCTAAGAAGGTGGCTTATTCAAAGTTGGTTGACAGAAAAGATAAAGAGGAGAGGCAGACGAATAAGAAGGATTATTAGATAGCTAGAAGAGAGGCTAAGTTATTGGTTATGGTGGCTAGGACTGCAGGTTTAGATAGCTTGTATGTGGCTTTAGAGGAGAAAGGTGGGTATAAGAAGTCGTATAGGCTTGCCAAGGCCAGAGAGTGGGGGGCTCGTGACCTTGACCAAGTGAAGTTCATTAACATAGAATATGGTACATTATTGGTTGATGATTCCTTTATTAAGAAGAGGTGGAAGTCCTATTTTCATAAACTTTTGAATAATGAGAGGGAAAAAGGTTTCATGTTTGGGGACTTGGAGAAATCTAAGCAGTGTCATGATTATAGTTATTGTAGGCATATGGAGGTTGAGAGGGTCAATGGGTTTATTCGAAGGATGCATTGGGGTAGGATGATGGTGCTAGACGAGATTTCAATAGATTTTAGGAAAAGCACTAGTGGGGCTGATTTTGATTGGCTAACAAGTTTGTTTAATATAATTTTTAGGGTGGCGAAGATGCCTGAAGCATAGAGTGAAGTATGGTGATTCAATTATATAAGAACAAGGGAGACATCCGAACTTGCAACAACTATAGAGGTATTAAGCCGTTGAGTCATACTATGAAGGTTTGGGAAAGCGTGGTAGAGTTAATACTGAGAAGGATCGTGACTATCGCTAAGAATCAGTTCAGTTTCATGCCAGGTTGCTCGACAAATAATGCCATTTACCTTGTGAGGATATTAGTGGTGTAGTTTCGGGTGTGAAAGATAGACTTGCACATGGTGTTTATTGAACTTGATAAGTCATACGAATGAGTTCCCACAGATATTTTATGGAGGTTCTTGGAGGCTATAGGGGTGCCCGTGGAATAAAATTGGTTAATTCATGGCATGTATATCGCATAAAGACTCGTGTGAGGTTGTAGGTGGTATTTGTAACATTTTCCAATTTTGATATGGTTGCAATAGGAATCAAATCTTAGCCCTTTTTTTAATTTCCTTGATGATGGATGTTTTGATGCAATATATTAAAGGGGAGGTTCCTTAGTGTATGTTATTTGATGATAATGTGCTACTACTTTATGAGACTTGGGAAAGATTTGATGATAAGTTGGAGATTTGGAGAGAGACCCTTGAGTCTAAAGTATTTTGGTTGAGGAGGACCAAGACGGAGTACTTAGTGTGTAAGTTTAGTGATGTATCACAAGAGACAGACGTGGTTGTGAAGCTGACTCTCAGGTCATTTACAAGAGAGTGAGTTTTAAGTATCTGGGGTGGATGGTTCTAGGTAATGGTGAAATTGATGAGGATGTCACACATTGTAAGAAGGTGCCCTAAAGCTTAAAGGAAAGTTCTATAAAGTGGCAGTCTTACCAGCTATGTTGTATAGACCCAATTCGACGTTTTAGAGCCAATGGAACTATCAAAATTGGCATATGAGGTCACTAGACTAAAACTTTCACTCGATAAATAATTCTTACAAGTGAAGACTTTAGAATAGGCAATTGTCTCTAAAAACAAAATGGACTATCAGATAACTAAACTGTCAGCTCCATCAAGTCAAAATTGACTTGTGGAAGCAATAGGAAAGCACGAAGTGGTGAAAATGCATTGAAATTCAAAAATAACCTAGAGGGTCATTACATCAAGTTATTTTTGTGGTGATAAAAACAAACTCTTTAACAATGAAGAATGTTTTTTATGGTGTTTAGGGAATTTCTTGGAACATTTCTAGGGAAGTGAAGGGAATCGACCTACTAAGAGGATTTTGCAATGCTACCCTAGAACATGTGTATAGAGAAGCCACTGATTGATGGATTATTGTACTAACCTTGCTTTTAGTTTTGGAGGTACATTGACATACAATTCCTACTAGTAGATTCCAATAAAATAAAAAAGAACTCTTAAGTTAGACAACAATCAAGTAGAAGATCTTTGAATTATAAGATGACAAAATATATAGTATACGACACAGATTCCACATACAAACATCACAAAATAGCATGTCTAATCAGAGGCTATAATTGAACTATATGTGTACTTAAGAAATGTAAATATACAATATCAAAATGACTACTTAAGAAATGTAAATATACAATATCAAAATCACTATTCAAAAGTCAATCATATAGTGTCATAGTACAATAAGTTATAGATCCTCAAATAACTTCTGAAGGTTACCAGTTGTGGTAGAAATCATTCGATTCCCATCTTGTGAGATGAATCATCTATGAAGTTTCTTTTTAATAATGGTATTGGTCTCTATAAAGCTCAATTTGTTAAGGGGGAATAACTGAATATTTGTTTATTTTCATAAACCATTGAAACCACTACAAGGAATAATGAGAAGTATGACCTCCTTTAAAGAAACTTTGTAGTGAACTTGTAATTATTATGTTGAAGAACTCTTCACTGGAATTGATTTTATGGAAACTGTGAAATTTTATATATCCTTTATTAAATCACCACAAGTTTGTTGATGCAAACCTCTATGGATATTGGAAGGGATGAATGATGCTTTATCTAGGATATTTTCATATCAATAATACTTAGAGTCTATTGAAGAAGATCCATGTGCTTCATAGATGTATTCACTTGAGATGAGAGTAGATAAGCTGCAAATAGGAATGGAGTGGTTGAGAACCTTCCGAAAGTTTTAATACTCTTGAATAAATTTGTTTTTGTTTAGTTTCATTGTAGATTTTTCTTGGGTTGGGTCTCTATTTGGGCCAAGCAAAAATTTATTGTATATTATCATTTGTTTAGGATTTATCCCCTTTTTGTACTTGGCATTTTAATTATATATCCATATTTGAACAATTTTGATTAAAATATTAAGTCATAGAAAAAGAGATAAGAATATCTCAAGCTAACCCTAATTGAGTTATGCATGGGAATATTAATAACACATATTTCCAACATACCATCCATCTTTCTAAACACGAGACAAGACCATAGGTTTCAAATAATTAGCAATATCGAGTAGCATAGAAAGGAAATTGTTTTGTGTCATGGAGGTAAGAATGACAGGATTTATGTTTCTAGTAGGTGGAGTTGGCATGAGGTTAGAGAGTAAAAGGTTGGTAGAGGCCTCGAAAGGAACAACAATATTCAATGGCCTATCACAGAGATAGGTGGAGATGTCACTTTAGTATGAATGAAGGTGACCCTAGTGCCAAAATCTAACCCCATTTCACTATAAAGGAAGCCTTCTCAAAAAGACTTTCTCTTCAAGGGATGTATCGTCTGCACCAATAAATAGCCTTTCTTTCTAAGTATTTACACATCACTCCACATTAATACGGGTATCTCATATCCCACGTGGACCGGAGATCACCCCTTGCACCTAACCAAACAAAACACATCATCACCCATGGTCGGATAAATTTTGAATATATAACAAGATAGCATGCAACAACTTGAGAAAATTCAAAACATGTCTATAACCGATGATTGATAACCGGCAAACAACAGACCAATACAGCCCAATATAAAAAATAATCCAAAAAAATCCTTATAAACAAAGAATATATACTAAATATCAATGAAGTGTCAGTGCATACCCCCGACCATACCCAAAAATAAGTCTGAAAAGTCTGAGATGTAAGAGACCAAAAAATGAAAAGTAGACTTCCAATGTATGCAAGCATAACACTTCGATGTCAACTCACAAGCTGATCCCAAATCCTTATCACTGAGTAGGAGAAGTAGAAGTATGACCAACTCCTACATCACTTGGGGATATAATGTTCGAACACGGTTAGCGGTTAGAGCACTAGCATGAAACACAGGGATAAGGTTAACATAATTACATGGTCAACAGTTCAAAATCATTCAAAACCAATGCACATAATCAAATACATTTATATATTTATATTACATGTCGGGATAGGGAAGAGGGCTTAAGATGCACTTTACAACTTTAGCATGGATTGTGTAGCTCAACCATTATAATATGTACCCACGAGTTATATATACCCCAAATCTCACCCCCTAGTCTAGCCATAGTGCATGTAGCCTCACTAATTGTTGAATAATCTCATATATAAGCACGGGGGACTTGAAACTCCTAATTATATAATAAGGTGACTTAAGCACCTAATCATGTAATGATTTATGGGGGAATCGAACCACCCTAATCATGTAATAATAATGAAAGGGATCAGATCACCTTGGTCACTTTGACCCCCACGTCAGCAGATGCGGTTTCCAGTATTGGTAACTCGGACCTCCACTTTCACGACTCAGCTACACAATCCCCATTAAAACCTAATTAAAACATTTATAACACAATCCTCTTCATTGAACCATAATACCCATTTAGTAAAACATTTTTGGAATTTTTATACAAACTACACTTGCAAGATAACACAACATGCCAAAATAATTACATCACTTGAGGAAATTCACAACCCCCTTGGTTTAATTTTACAAATTCCCACATAAATCATAATTAAAAACAAATTTAACATTATCAGGCTGGGGTCATACAAACTTCAAAAGTCACAAGTTTTAGAAAATCACAATTCGCTAGTTCATTTAGCATAGCCATGCACTCACAAGTTCACACCTTAATTAAAGCATGCAAATTTTTATGTAAACTATGGGAAAATATTTTTCAACAAAAATCATTCAAAACCCTCAACCCTTGTTATAAAACCAACATGAATATCTCAAGAATAATGCATTAAAATATACGATTTTAATAAATTAACAATGAGGGAAGAGTAACATAATTTAAATACCAATAAATTTTGAGAGAAATTAAATCTTAAACCCTTAGATGACCAACTTGCTAAAAACCTTGCTTGACTTTCTTGAGGGAATTTAGAGAGCCTTTTGGAGTGTTTGAGAAGTTACTTAGATTTGTTACTAAGTACTAATGATACCCTAAATGGGTTATAGGACATGGGTTTCAAGTTGCATAAGAGTGAAAATGTCCAGAATGCCCTCAACTTAAAAGTTAAAAAGTGTCGCCATTGACTATAGGTCAACTGTTCACTCATAGCCACTCCTTATGAATCGCCAGCATGAGTTGTAACTAAAATAGTCTCTAGGACCCCGCACACACTATTCGCTTGACGACTCAAGTGGTACCACTCATGATGAGACCCTACGAGTCGTAAGGTCCAATTGTAGTCAACATAGAACCTAATTTGGTAAGCAATAAAAATCCTACAATTTGCACACAACGACTCATAACAAGTCCTTACAGCTCATATTAAGCCACTCGTACTCAGAGCATAAGTTTGCCACTTAATTTCTGATTTGGTTATGATTAGATCTATAAGACCCGTCCAAACACATTATGACTCATTAGATGAGTCATTGTCAGGGTAAAAATCTCAGATCTCAGAAAAGTTTTTGAGGACCAAAAAGTTGGTGTGTTACATAATTATCAGATTCGGCTATCATCAGCTTCGAGTCAGAGAATATGACATTAAAAAATTGCTTTTAGAATTCGATATTGTCACTTCGAAAACCTAGTTGTGTCTTTTAGACTAATGAATGCTTTTGCAGCTTTTATGGACTTTATGAATAGGGTGTTCAAGTTGTACTTGAATATGTTCATAATAGTCTTCATTGATTGCATCCTTGTTTATTCCTATAGTGAGAGTAATCATGTATACAATATGAGGGTTGTATTACCGACCCTTAAGGATCATTAGTTATTCTCTAAGTTCAGTAAGTGCGAATTTGGGTTGATATTAGTAGCTTTCCTTGATAACATTATTTCTGGTGATTGCATTTGAGTTGATCCTCAAAACACTAAACCATTAAGGAACTTGCCTAGACATATATCTCTGTCAGATATCAAAAGTTTCTTAGGCTTAGCTGGTTACTACAGGTGGTTTATTTAAGGGTTTTCTTACATTTCTACTTCCATATCTTGACTAACCTAAAAGAAAGTCAAAATTCTATGATCAGATTTTTGTAAGAAGAGTTTTCAAGAGTTGAAGACTCGACTAACTTCTGCTCCAGTTTTGACTTTGCCAGATTGCAAAAATAGGCTTGCAGTTTATTGTGATACATCTAGAGTTTGTCTTGGTTGTGTGGTAATGCAGTGAGGTAATGGCATAGCCTATATATCTAGACAACTTAAACCTCATGAGAATAATTACCCAGCCCACGATCTTGAGTTGGTAGTTGTTGTCTTTGCCTTAAAAATTTAGAGACATTATCTTTATGGGTTTTAGGTCTATATGTTCACAGATCAGAAGAGTTTACAGTATGTGTTCATTTAGAAAGACCTAAATCTTCATAAAAAAAGTGGCTTGAATTATTAAAAGACTATGATATGAGGGTGTTGTATCACTCAGGTAAGGCCAAAGTAGCTATGGATGCCCTTAGTAAATTATATATGTGTAGTGTTGCTCATGTTGAAGATGATAATAAGGAGTTAGTTTGTGAGGCTCATCAGCTTGCTAGGTTAGGTATTTGATTGGTTGATTCAGCCAAAGGTAGTATATGCGTTCAGAATAGTTTGGAATCTTCATTGGTTGCCGATGTAAAAGAAAAATAGGACAGGGATCCTATTTTTCTCAAGTTTAAGGAGACAATAGAGATTAGAAGGTTGAGGTATTCTCCCAAGGGGTAGATAAAGGGCTTTATTGTCAAGGCAGGTTATGTGTTCCATGTGTTGATGGATTGAGACATCAAACATTAGTTGAAATGCATGGTGTAAGGTATTCAACTCACCTAGGAGCCACTAAGACGTAACGTGATTTGTGGGAAATCTATTGGTAGAGTGGTATGATGAATGATATTGCATAGTTTATAGCTAAGTTTTCTAATTGTCAGTAGGTTAAGGTTGAACACCAAAAGCCTAGTGGTATGCTTCAGGATTTTAGCATCCCTACTTAAAAGTGGGAGATTGTGAACATGGATTTTGTGATATGGTTGCCTCATACGCGTCATCAGCATGATTCGATATGGTCATTATAGATAGAATGACCATGTCAACCCATTTCTTACTAGTTCATACTTCATACTTAGCTAAAGGATTATGCCAAACTTTATCTTAGGGAGTTGGTAAAGTTGCATGTGGTTCCATTGACCATTATTTTAGATAAGGGTACTCAGTTTACCTCTCACTTTTGGAAGACTTTTCAGAAGGTTCTTAGTACCCAATTCTATATCAATACAACTTTTTATCCTCAAATAGATGGCCAGGAAAAGGGACCATTCAGATCTTAGAAGGCATGTTGAGGCCTTGTGTTTTTGACATTTAGAGTAGTTGTGAAAACCACTTACTTTTGATTGAGTTTTCCTACTACAACTACTATCACTGCAGTATTTAGAATGCTCCATTTTAGGCTCTCTATGGGAGGATACATTGATCTCCTATTAGTTGGTTAGAAGCAGGTAGGGTTGCTTTAATAGGGTTATATTCAATGTTTGAGGTGATGGAGAAAGTTTAGTTGATTCGAGAGAGGCTGAAGATAGACCAGAGTCGACAAAGATATTATACAGATATAAAGAGAAGAGATCTTGAGTTTGATGTTGGCGACTTAGTTTATTTTAAAATTTTGCCTATGAAAAGGGTGAAGAAATTTGGCAATAAAAGGAAGCTCAATCCCCATTATGTTGGACCATATAGTATTTTGAGCCATTTTGGCAAGGAAGCTTATAAGTTAGAGTTGTCTGCAGACTTGGCATCAGTTTATCTAGTGTTTCATGTCTCTTTTCTAAAGAAGTGTATTGGTTATTCGGCTTATTTTATTACTTAAGAGAGTATGGATGTAAATGATAGCCTTTCTTACAAAGAAGTCCAAGTTGAGATCCCTTCTATACAGATTCATAGGTTTAGGAATAAAGAAGTTTCCTTGGTTAAGGTTTTATGGCGAAATTAGTCTATTGAGAAAGATACTTGGGAAGTAGAGGAAGATATGCAAGCCAAGTATCCCCATCTTTTCTCTACGAATTCAAATCCAGTATGAGGTAGTAGTTTTTCCTTAAGTGATTTTCTCATTTTCTATTTTAGCTATATAACCATCCTCATGTCATTGTATGCATTCATGAATTCAGTTTAGTCCATGTATTATGTTTCTGACTCAGTTATTTAATCATTATTAAACTCAAAAGCATTCAATGCACGATCTAAGTTTTCTTAGTATGTCCGCCTAACACATTTCATTCTGGCTAAGTTATGAGGTAATAGTTTTTCCTTAAGTAATTCTCTCATTCTCTATTTTAGCTATATAACCATCCTCATGTCATTACATATATTCATGAATTCAGTTTAGTCCATGTATTATGTTTCCAACTTTGCTATTTAATCATGATTAAACTCATAAGCATTCAATGAACGATATATGTTTTCTTAGTATCTCCGCCTAACACATTTCATTCAAGGACAAATGATCCCAAGGGAGATATATTGCAATACCTTGTAAGATCCTAGGCTCATTTCCAGCTCCTAGTGGTATGTTTAAGGGGTCCAAGGCATGAATTTTACACTAAGTATAAGGGACTTAGTCATTTTAAAGATCCCAATATATAAAGGAATTTATCTTTGATCTTCCTAAATCCAAACATTGGTTTTTGAGTTGAAACATATTTAGGGACGTTAAAGGGGTGTCTCAAAAGAGTTTTGACATTCTTGGATGGGGTTTGGTATGATTTCAAAACCTGGAGGTAGTAAGACTCTACGTTATTAGCGAGTGACAGAGGTTAGTCCCCGCGATAACCTCCATGACATGTAGGACCTCCGCAATAAGGTCTGTGACATGGAGGTTAGTCTCAGCAATAACATCTGTGCCACAGAGGCTATGTTTTCTACAAAAATTTCTCCAACTTATAGAGGGAAATTTTTCTCTTCCCCTCTTCCCAAACAACCAAATCAACAAATTACAATCCAAAAGAGGCATCAACTGCCCCATTCTTCATTGGCTATTATACGTAAACTCATTCCACTTTTTACCAAGAACATAATTTTGAGTCTCCCCAAGAATTCAAGTATTCAAGCTCGAATTTCAAGTTTTTCTTCAAGAATTCAACCAATTGAGGTATGTGGGATATTCATCAATGGGTTTCTTCCACCCATTGAGTACCAAATTCCCTTTTTTGTTAAATCAGTAAATTTTATCCTCTTTTGTGAAAATATCCTTGTTAATTATGAAATTAATCCATTTTTTGTTGTGGTTTTGAATTCAAGCCATGTCAATAAGTTTTATCATGTGGATTATGCTCTTATATGATTTAAGATCCAATCATCCATGTCATGCCAATTTATCAAGTTATGAATTAAATCATGGTAACATGCTATCCTCCAAGTTTAGCACATCCCCATGATCAAAGTCATGTAATTCATCAGTTTAGTAAAATGCATTATGTTTTGGGTCTCTAAATAATGAATTCTAACCCATGTTTTAAATAATGTTATTGTGTTTAAAGAGTCATTCAGTGCTGGCGGGTTATGAAAACTCGATACCTATATGTTTACATGTGTTTCAGCTTTCCAATTAATAAGTCAATCAAATCATGATTTTATCATCATACTCAGTTTGTTATGGTTATCTTGAACACTATTATTTGTGATTTCCATTTGACCTTAGTCAGAACCAGTGTCAGTTTATTTGGGAGAAGGACTTAGCACTAAGCAAACCCAGGGATAGGGGCTTACCTACCAGCAGAAGGTGTGCCTTTTAGTGGCAGTTCCTGAGTTCCAGATCTACGTAGCCAACATAGGTTTTGAGAGGTCTTCCTTCCATTTGAGGGTTGATACTCTCTTAGGGGAACCCACTAGTAGAAGGTGACTCCCTAGTCCTTTGAGACATCAGATTAGTTAAGCCACACAGCTAGTCTCAGAACTTGTGGCAAGGCAATAATACCCTTCCAACCGAGTTTATAGGTTGGACCCTAATTAGCTCATATTGGGGCATATCAGTAACTTGAAAGCTTCGACAATCTTATATTAGTATTCATCAAAGAAAGGCAAACATCGAAAAAGAAATAGAAGTGAGGTAGTAAGAGTAGGAGAAGCACCCTTAAACCCCTAAAATAAATCAAAGTAGACCGGCCAATCTCCTATCATTGCAGAGTATGTTAGCTCAGATTTGCATAACCATATACAAATATCAGCTATTCAATTTATTAGTTACTCAGTTCTTGAGCTTTTTTGAAATTATGTCAGTACATGGAATACTTGGTCTTGCATTCTTTTTACATGTTCATGCATTTATATTTAGTACTCATATGTATTACAAACAGTTCATAACTCACGTACCAGTACATTCAAAATATTGATTGCATACGCTTCTTTTGTGCAATGTTGTATTATAACATTGGTTTAGACACTTAGTTCCCTTATCATCCTTAGTCAACACAGTGTCTCTCAACAATTGTAGTGCTGAGTTCTCATCCATAGAGAACAAGTTCTGTTCAGTTATTTTTAGTATTTCCTTCATTTTAGTTAATTAGTGTTAGTTAGAGGTTTTTTCCATCCACTCCATATGTCTTAGAGGCTTTCAGAAAAGATGTTAGATATTCAGATATTCAGATTTGATATTCAACTATTCAGATTTATTTTTGGTTTATTTTGTAATTCATACATATTTGTATTTGCTTTAATTTTATATCTTATTAGAATTTTATTTGTTTATCTTCTTCATATGATGTTTCACTATTATATTATTTAGTTCTCATAAAATGTACCAGATTATGGTTTAGCTTGGGATCACTCATGGCCTTAACCATTGGGTTATGACAAGGGGTAGCCTCGGGTCATGACAAAATTTGGTATCAGCGTCTAAGGTTTTAAAGTGTCCTACGGAGTTTGAAAGTCACATTGAGTAGAGTCTTGTGCATAGGTGTGAAGTGAGCAACACTTATGGACAAGAGGCTATGAGGTATTTTAGGAAAGTTTCCCTTCTTTCAATATTTATTTCATAAGAAAGAGTGTGAGCTCTATTGAATCCCCTTTGTCTAACTCATAATTAATTTTGTTTATATACAATGCCTCCTAGAAGAAATAATAGATGAAGGATGGGGATCAACCCAAACCACCACCTGTTCAAGAAGATCCCCTGAACTGCCATGTTTCCCACGCTGAGTTCAGGGCCACTTTCATAGACTTGGACTATTCTCTAGCCACTCAGAATAACCAGCACACAATTTCTTAAGCCAATCAAGTGTTGAATATGGTTGTATCCAGGTTTTGAGACTTCACTTGAATAAATCCCTCTTTGTTTTCTTGATTTAAGTCTGAGGATAATCCACAAGAGTTTTTAGATGGGGTGCAGAAATTGATAAATATCATGGGTGTCACTTTGAGTGAGAGTGCAGACTTAGTTTCTTACCAATTGCATAGAGTAGCTCATACCTGGTTCAAGTAGTGGAAGGAGAACAAAAGTATTGAGGCAGGGCCTCTACAGTGGGAGGAGTTTGCCACGATCTTTTCATACAGGTTCTTTCCACTAGAGCTGAGTGAGGAAATGTTGCAAGAGTTCATCAGTATGAAGGATGGTAACATTAGTGTGAGGGAATACTCTATCATGTTTCATTAGTTGGCAAGGTATGCTCAGAATATGGTGGTTGAGGAGATAGAAATTTCTAGGATAATGGTTCACACTTAATAGATTGAGGAGGAGAAGCTCAATGAGAAAGAAAAAGTGAATAAGATGGTCAGAACAGGTAGTTGTAACTTCTCTTAGTCAAGGCCTCTAGGTAGAAATCATTCTAAGTTTCACTATAAATTTTCAGCTCCAGCCCCATCTTCAGCCAGTGTTCCAGAAACTAAGTTCAGGCAGGACAGTCGGGATCGGGAAACAGTCTCTAAATCCCAGGGTAGCATAAATAGTAGTCTCACCAACCCGCTATTCTGGAAGTGTGGTATGAATCATTAGGGGGAGTAGAGAGAAAGTATTGATGTGTGTTTTGGATATGGAAAGTTGGGCCACAGGATTAGGGATTTCCCGATGGTTGGTCAGAAGGGTAAAGACTTTCGTCAGCCAGGCTAGTCCAACTTTTTATCAATACCAGCAGGTCACTCGACTGAGCAGAGCCCCATCTCTAGTGCCACCAGTAGGTAGCGCCAGAACTGAATTTATGCTCTCCAGACTCGACATGATCAGGAGAGTTCTCCTAATATAGTTACAATTACATTACAAGTCTTCCATCTTTAAGTTTAAGCATTGTTAGACCTAGAGCTTCACTTTATTTTAAGACTCCTTTTATAGATATAGGCGGTGTTAGTCCGAAAACATTGGCAATACCTCTTTTGGTGTCTATCTTAGTGGGTAAGTCTATTGTAGCCTTATGGACATACAAAAATTGCTCGGTCACAGTATCTCAGAAAGTTACTTTAGTTGACATTATGGAGTTAGAGATGACTAATTTTGATGTTATTCTCAGCATGGATTAGCTCCACTCGTGCTATGCCTAAGTTGATTGTTGAAATAGAATTGTTCAGTTCCAGTCTCCTGATGAACCAGCTATTGAATGGAGGGGTAGTACTTCAGTGCCTAATGGTCGGTTTGTTTCCTATCTTAAGGAAAGAAAGATGATATCCAAGGGATATAAATACCATCTAGTTCGAGTTAAGGTCTTAGATTCTGAAACTTCTAGTCTTGAGTCAGTTCCAGTAATGAATGTCTATATATGGTTCCAGAAGACCTTCTCAAAGTTCCCCCTAAAAGGGATATTAACTTCAGAATAGATCTCATTCTATATACCTATACTATCTCAATTCTACCTTAAATAATGGCTCCCACTGAGCTTAAGGAATTAAAGGAATAGTTGAAGGATCTTTTATATAAGGGTTTCATCAAGCCTGGTGTTTTACTATGGGGTGCTCCAGTTCTCTTCGTGTACAAGAAATACGGTTCCCTGAGAATATGCATCGACTACCATCAGTTGAGCAAAGTCATAATCAAGAATAAGTATCCTCTCCCTAGAATTGATAATTTGTTCGACCATCTACAGGGTGGAAGCTATTTCTCTGAGAAAAAATGTCATGACCCAAACCAAGTCTTGGCCGTGACGGGTATCTAAAGTACTACATAGACCGAAGATAACCCCTGTACCTAACCAAATCAAACACATTATCTCCCAAGGTCTATTGAATTCAAAACATATAACATAATAGCATGAAACAACTTAAGGCAATTCAAAACATGTCTATAACCGACAAACCCTAACCGACCAACATAGCCTAATATCCACAATAATCCAAACAATGCTTTCTAAATAAAGAACAAAAACTGAATATCAATGATGTTTTGGGACATTCCCCGACTATAGCCAAAAACAAGTCTAAACAGCCATAGACAAAAGAGACAAAAATAGGAAATTTAGACTTCGATGTATGGAAGCACGCCACGATGATGTCAACTCACAAGTTGATCCCAAATCCTAATCACTGAGCAGGAATAGTAAAAGTATGACCTATTCCTACATTGCGTGGGGATACAGCATCCGAAGACAGTTACATGTTTAATCACTAGTGTGAAACTCAGGGGTAAGGTTAACTTAATAACATGGTCAACAGTTCAAAATCATTTAAAAACAATGCACATAATCAAATGCATAAACACACACACATATATATATATATATATATAATATGTCGGGATAGGGAACAGGTCTTAACATGTGCTTTAAAACTTTAGCCTAGATTGTGTTACTTAACTATCCTAACATGCACCCACGGGATATATAGGCCTCAACTCTCACCCCCTAATTAGGCCTCTGTGTGTGTAGCCATACGAACTTGATAATAATCTCATATATTTGCACGGGAGACTCGAATCTTCTTGGTCATTTTGGCCCCTATGTCAGCAAATGCGGTTTCTAGTATTGGTCACTCGGATGTCCACTTTCATGACTCAGCTACACAACCTCCATTAAAGCCCAATTAAATCATTTATCACACAATCCCATTCATGGAACCATAATATACATTTAAGCATACATTTTTGGTATCCTATTACCAACTACACTTGCAAGGTGACAACAACATGCCAAAACAGTTACATCCCTTGGGGAAATTCGCAATCCCCTTGGTTTAATTTTATAAATTCCCACATTACTCTTAATTAAAAACAAATTTCACATTATTGGGTTGGGATCATAGCAACTTCAAAAGTCACAAGTTTGGGAAAATCATAATTCCTTAGTTCATTCACCAAACCCATACACCAATAAGTTTAAAACTATAATTAAAGCATGAAAAATCATACATAAAATATAGGAAACATTGTTCAACAATATGCATTCAAAACCCTCAACCCTTGTTATAAAACAAACATTAATATCTCAAGAACAATACTTTAAAACATGTTCTTTTAACATATAACAATGAGGAAAGAGTAACATACCTTAAATATCGAGAAATTTAGAGAGAAATAAACTCTTGAGCCCCTAGATGACCAACTTGATAAAACCTTATCTTGACTTGATTGAGGGAATTTAGAGAGAATTTTGGAGAGTTGGAGAAGTTACTTAGATTTTTTTATAAGTGCTAATGACACACTAAAGGGGTTATAAGACATGGGTTTTAATTTGGGTAAGAGGGTAAATGTCATGAATGCCTTTAACTTAAAAAAGCTGAAAAAATCTTGCCATTAACTACGAGTTAGCCGTTGACTCATAGCTACTCCTTATGACTCGTCACCATGAGTCATAACCAATATAGTCTCTAGGACCCTCACAAACTATTGACCCTTTGACTCTATAGATACCAATATTAATGAGACCCTACAACTCGTAGAGTGAAGTCATAGTTAACACCGAACCCAATTGGGTAAACACTGGACATCCTACGATTTGCACCCAAGGACTCGTAACAAGTCCTTACGGCTTATAGTGAGCCACTCATACTCAAAGAAAAATTTAGCAACTTACTTTCTTATTTGGTTACAATTGGGTTCATAGGACCCGTCAAGACACATTACGACTCGTTAGATGAGTCGGTGCCAGGGAAGAAAGCTCAGAACTCAGAAAATTTATCGAGGACTAAAAACTTGATGTGTTACATACTCCCCTCCCCCTCAAGATAATTCTTCCTTGAATTATAGGATAAGGCATTTATTAGTATTATTTGATGCCACATACCATTACTCTTACGGTTAACAAAGACCGAAAACAAAGATACTAAGGAAATCCACACTTCCTTTAACAAAGTTAGAAAAAAAAGATGTCAAGGAATACACATACCTTAAGAACAATTTTTCAAAATGGGAAATAATAACGAGTACTTGGACTTCATGTCCTCCTCAGCTTCCTCAACTTTTTGGTTTCTCCAAAGAACCTTTACCGATTCCACATCCTTGGTCTATAACCTATGAACTTGTTGATTCAAAACCACAACTGGAGCTTTTTCATAAGACAAGAAATCTGAAATACCCATCTCCTCCAAAGGAATAACCATCGTAGGATCACCCATGCACTTTTCAATATCAAATTATGAAACACCGGTTGAATGGAGCTAAAATTAGAGGGCAACTCCAATTCATAAGTGACATTACCAAACCTCTTAAAAACCATATATAGACCAATATAATGGGGACTGAGGTTCCCCTTCGTTCAAAAATGTATCACTCTCTTTATGGGGGGACACCTTAAAAAACACCCAATCACCAACACTGAACTCTAACTCCCTTCGCCTCATATCCACATAGGACTTTTAGCGACTTTGGATAGCCTTAAGTCTATCCCAAATCACCTTCACCTTCTTCATAGCTTGGAGAACCAAATCAAGGCCAAATAATTTTTTTTCACCACCCTCAAACCACCCAATAGGAAACTACACCTCTTACAATATAAGGCCTTAAATGGATCCATACAAATCCTAGAGTGATAATTTTTGTTTAGGAAAATTCTATGAGAGATGGGTGGTCAACCCAACTACTCCCAAAATCAAATACAAAAGCTCGAAGCATATTTTCCAAGACCTGAATTATCCTTTTCACTTGCCCATTCATCTATGGGAGAAAAGTGGTACTAAGGGCTTTCTTGATCCCTTAACCTCACTAGAACAACCTTAAAAAGTGAGATGAGAATTGAGTACCCATATTAGATATGATGGAAACTAGATTACCATGCAACTTCACAAAATCCTTAATGATTTACTTGGCATAATCTTCAGATGAGAAATTTGTCATCACTGGAAAGAAGTGAGCATACTTAGTAATCCAATCCATGATGATTGAAATCAAATAAAGTTGTTGGCGAGAACGCAGAAGACCAATAACGAAATTCATATTAATTATCTCCCATTTACATATTGGTAGTTCAATCTCTTGAGTCAACCCACCGAGCCTCAAGTGCTCTATTTTTACTTGTTGACACACCATTCACTTTGCAATAAAATTGGCCATATCCTGCATCATATTATCCCACCAATAAATTTCTTTTTGATCGTGATACATTTTCATCGAATAAGGACTAATAGTATAACGTGACTTATGAGCTTCAGCAAAAATTCTTCCTCACAATCCATCAAAATCGAGAACACACAGTCTGCCTTTGTACTTCTAGGTACCTTCACCATAAATCTCAAAACCTATCACTTTCTATTTACCTACATCATTCATGATTTGCATCAAAATAGGATCCAACACTTGCTTTTTCTTTACTTCAACACTAAGAGATGACCTCACCACCACTTGAACAATCACAACACCATCCTTGTAAGCTAAGAGATGGACTCTTAGATTAGCCAAACAGTGAATAACCTTCATAAAATCTTACTTTTCCTTATCCATATGAGACAAGCTTCCCATGGACAACCTGCTAAGAGTATCAAGAACCATGTTAGCTTTACTTTGATAATAGTGGAGACTCATGTCATTGTCCATTAGAAACTCAAGACACCTTCTTTGCTTGAGATTCAATTTTTTTTTGGGTTAACACATATTTAGGCTTTTATGATTAAAATAAATATCATCATGGACCCTATACAAATAATGTCTCTAAATCATTAATGCAAACACCATAGCTAACAATTCCAAATCATGGGTCGAATAATAATTCTTATGAACTTTTGATTAGTTATGATTTTATCACTCATTCTCACTCAATATTCATGAACATTTCCTTGATTTGAATGAATAAATGAAACATATTCGTAAGTAAATGCACTAATATCCACTCGTTGCAGGTATAGAGTTAAAGAAATCAAAAGATGTGGATTAGTGCTTAAAATGATCAAATGGGGGCAAGAAATATGTGGTTGAAGACTTAGAGCAGAAGATCCTCAGGAACTGCAGCGATGGTCTATCGACCTCAATCGTAGTGGTCAAGCAAAATTCTTTCAATTGTGATCACTGATGTTAACCATGGTTGCATATCTGCAATAGTATCCAGATTTGTGCGATCGCAGCCTAGTGGAGAAAATCAACCCAAGGGCAAATCTGTAAGTACACGTGCTGATCCCAAACTGAACAAAATGACCCAAACCATTGGAATTATTCCATCTTCCCCAATTTTTAGGTTTTAGCTCTAGACTCTTTAGCCTACATTTTTGGAGAAGAAAATATGGTTTAAATTTTGGGTGAAGAATATATTGGAGACTTTCTAAGTGAAAGATTTGCTAACTTCTATTGTTGATATTGTGGGAGAGCCAAGTTTGAAGTAACATTCGCTTAATTCTTCAACAATTTATTTCAATGAAGATTATGGGTATATCTATGCTTATTTTTCTTATGTGTAGCTAAATCTCCCTCTTGGAATTATATGTGAATAGTGGTTTAAATGTGTGTGGGTTGTTATTGTTATAACCTATATGGTAGTTAATGTTTATGGGTTTTATCATTTCTATGCTATTTTGGTTGGGATTTGATGGGTGAAAGCCCCAAATACCTACATGGGTTTGATAAATGGAAGGTTCAAGATCTAGAAAGTGCAAGGGCATCTTCAAAACAAGGGTTTTCGGTGAAGTGTAGGAATCTATATCATCTTCAATAGAGGGATGTCAAGACCAAAGCAATGACAGACAATTATGTGTGTAGTTTGCTAATTTTTTACTATTATAGACATAAGGGTAAATGTGAGGTTGACTATGCTATAGGTATCATTCTAGGAATAAGGATGCCTAGATTGAGATTGTGGTAACCTATTATTGAACACACCTATTAGGCATTTGAATAAATCAATGGGTAAAAGTTTGGTGTATTGTCGAAAGGCTAGCATCAAAATCTATAACCAAGCTAACACTTATTTGATTTACTGAATTGATGTTGATTACTAACTGCCACATGTCACTCCTTTAGTAATTCATAATCCTGAGATTCATGCATTATTGTTAAAACTCTAGTTATTAGTAGCCCCAAATTTATACTAGAAAACCCCTAAAAAAACATTAGTGTAGGAACCTATCCCTCATTTTATCTTTTTGTACCATTTGTTTGAATTTAACTTTTATCTATAATTTCATATTGATTTAATCGTCTATTACATTGTTCATCATGGATTCACCCTGACCCCAAAGTTGGGTAAATATATTGATGATGACCGCCTTACACTTAAATTGACATGTAAGTTGAGCGTTATAAAAAATGGAGCCATTTTCGGGGAACAATTTAGTGTATTAATTTATTTTGGAATTTTAGTTACTTACTTGAATTCAAGCTTTATATTTGTTTTTCATTTTCTTTTGTAGGTAGCATTTTATTTTATTTTACCTTTCTTTTTGGCATATTCCGACAAATATGATGTTGGAAGTCATATCTTGATGATCCATGTCCATATTGCGACGTACCACACTTCATGAGAGATTGTGACTATGCTCCCCTGAGAGAGATGGATTCACCATCTCAATCCTATAGGGAGTAAAAGTGTTATTAATGTAGTGGTCATGATGGACATAGAAGTGATTGTCCAAGTAACCCCTCCCCCATTATACTAACTAGGTTGCTAGTTCTTCTGATGATATTGATTGGTATTATGAAGAGAAGAAGGAAGAGCAAGATGTCGAGTCCAATATTTGTGGCCTAAGGTTACAAGCCATTTTGGATTGGTTAGATGCAACAGGGGAGAAACTAGAACACATATATCAAGATTGGACAAGTGTCAAGAAGGAGGTAATGGGTGAAGAAGAAAAATTTTGAAACTACCATTACCATGCCCATTACCCAAGAGAAAGTATGTCAAGAAGTAAAACCAAGCTATGATGATGATCTTGATAGCGAAGACTCCTTGGTGAGTTCCCAATCTACTAACTCATATGAGGAATAAAAATCCAAAATAAAAGAAATGATACTAGAGTCAAGAGAAAAAACAAAGCAACTCTTTTATAATGACTTTAGTTCATTTCGGGGTGAAGATGCTTTGGAGGAGGCTGACCCAAAATTAGGTGTTAGACTTCATTCAACCCATTTTTCAACCTTGTGCTTAGAGGATGTGATGTGGATCTATCCCTTTGCTCAAAGGTAGGATTATAGGGCGGTGGAGTTTGAATTTTATATTTTGGAATTTGGCATTCAAAAGGAGCATATGGAACCCCCATCTATCAAAGTCCAAGGAGTTCAATTTCTGATATACAAGGAATGGCCTATTTACGTACACCCTTTACCCACAGAGCCCATCAGAAAGATAGATGTAAAGTTAGGCAAAGGATCAAGTTTTCAAAATGGTGAGATCAAGGTTTGTTCTCTATTCCATCACATTTTCCAAGTTTTATCTTGGAAAATTTGAATCTTCTTTCCCTCTGTCACTCATTGCATATTGAATAAAAGCTGGGATAGAGATTCAAATTTTCTAAGTTAAAACATAAAAGGAAGGAGTGGAAGCATTGTGCTACAACGTTTAACAAAATACTCAATGGGAGGCAACCCATCACACTAAGAAAAGTGGCGTATATCATTTTATTATGCATAATAGAGTAGATTTTATTTTTGTATCTGTTTGTACATGATCCATGAAATAGTGATTGGTAAGAGAAATTTGTATTGAAATTGAACAGAGAGTTGGGAAAGTGGCCTGTTGGACTAACCAACTCATTGTAGAGGAATAAATTTTAGACTCAGTTACCACGATCGCATTTTGTGTCAATGTGATTATGGAGGCAACGCCTCTACAAATGTCAAATAATGATCGTGATCGCGGTCATACCAGTTTAAGTGTCTATCCAACTGCCACTTTCCCCCCCACTCATTCTAAAAAATATCTTATTTATTGGCATTGTGTAGAGTATCAAAGACTTTATCTTAACCCTTTTGCTTCATTTACCTAGTATGTAGTCTCAAACTCTCTCACTTTTATTGTCATTGTAGGCCTGGGACACGTAGGTTAGAAATAGGCATGAATTCATTGTTATAATGCCAAAATTGTGCTTGTCTGTGATTATGGTTATGATTATCAATTATAGGGTGTCTACACATCATTTGGGAAAGTCTTAAGTACCCATATTTTAGCCTAAAATGGTTGAAACTGACATGTATATTATGTGTTTATTTAATGCCCAAATGAGTTCAATGAGGATTCCTTCAAGTCTGGGGCTATAACTTTGCAGTCTAGGATTATTTTATTTGATCATGATGTTTGTGTGCCTAGTTAGAAGAAAAAGTTTGTGTTAATCTCATGTATCTCGAGCAATAGCAGAACTGTTGACTGCGGTCTCAGTTAGTGTGATCGTGGTCCTGATAACTGCGATCGCGGTCAATGCTCCATGATCTCCATATCTTAGGGCAACTGTTTGTCGAAATCTAAATTTCTACACATCTATTTTTCACCACAAAATCCCCTGCAACAATGCCATACGCATTTTTCTAGTTAATCAAGCATATGTTTTGCTTTGCAAAATACTAAAAATTGTTTGAAGTGTGTTCCATATAGGTATTTAGTTACAAAATGGGAGACTTATACGATACCAGATTCATGTCTCTGAAATGCCACAACTAGATTTACAATGACCCTCCAAGGACCAAGCTACTCCTAGAAAGGAGTATCTCTATGGACAGAGTCCCAAATAAGTTTCCAAAATTCTTTGACAGACTTTTTGCTATCAAAACGTGCTCCAGGGTTACTTTAGGGGCTAGGGGAATCCTTTACTACTCGCCACTCATATGCATCTTGGTCTAATTACAAACTGTATTGGGAGGAGCTAAAAAAGCAAAGTGCCAGGGTTTCCAAATTAGAGAGAGCATATTCAGCTTTTGCAATATCACACAGGGACCTTAGGGAGTCACTAGAAAAAAATAAGGGAAAAATTCCTCACCAAGATGTGGAGAGGGGTAAAGGGCATCTTCAAGGTGCTCAAACATAAGAAGTGTCTACCTTCACCAAGGGAAAAAAGTGGTGATGGAGCCCCTGCTAAGTGGTTTTGTGCTTATTACAGTAGATATGATACAGGGTATTCCAGATAGAGCAGTTCGTGAGGCTAATTCAGGGAGGATCATTTACAATTATGTTGTTGACTAGGCAGTAGGGGCACTGCTAGTTTTTCGGTTAGGGGTGCTTGTTACTATATTCTTGGGTAGTATTTTGATAATATTGTGGATGATGTTTTAAAAAAACATTTTGGGATGACATTTTTTATATTGTTTTGTTGTGTTTTTGAGATGTTTTATATGGGCACTCCGATGGTTCCTACGCTTTTATGGATTATTATGTTTTTCTCTTAGTTTTTAGTTTTTTATCTTAGTACTTTAGATCTTATTATGGATTTTAGTTATGTGCAACTAGCATTGCGTTTGGGGGTCGAGACATAGGTGCAGGGGAATTTTAAGTACCTGTAGCATGAATATAAGGTAGGAAGGGAAGTTTGGGTACCTGTGGTAATTTATTTCATAAAATTTGAGGTCACTCTATACACTATTGGCGAAGTCTGAGTAGCCATGTGGGTAGTTAGCCCATTTTGAGCTAAGATGTGCGACTAAGGCATTGGTTGTAGCCATAGTTTAGCAAAGTATGTATAGAGCTATTGCAAAACAAGAAACTCCCTCCGTCCAATATTTTTGAAATATCATGGACCTGGACGTGAGCAATGTTGCAACAATTTTTTTTCTCTTTTTGTAGCTCCGCAAATTGTTGGCTTGTTAATAGTGATGAATACTCCACTTTTGTCTCTTGCTAGAGGGACATTTTAACTCCCTTGACGAATTTTGCATGCCACGTGTGGTGAGATTTTAGTATTCATCTTTTGTACATTGGTGTTATCTAGAACCTGCCTCACTAGTATTTCAAAACTATTTTTGATTGTATGTGGTTAGAGAAATGAACTTAGTCCATCCTTGTTATTTTGGAACCCACTCTAGCCTAAAAAGCCTTCTTGTGCATAACTATAATGCTTAGTACACAATTTGAGCCTGTAGACCTTTCTTTGACAAACTCATTACAAGTCGTGTCCCATTATTTTTATCCCTCTTTTGAACTGTACCCTCCTTGAACTTGAAAATACAACTTGAGGCTTAAAACTTAAGTTGGGGGTGGTGAAGATTTATGGAAGTAAGTTTGGTGCCACGAAGATGTAGTTATATGCCTAATATGTGTAGACTTTGAAAATAACCGAATAGAAGAAGATTGAGTCGAACAAAGGAACGAATGGTGTGTATGTTGCAAGAAAGAGAAATGAAAGAAAAATGGTGAACAAAGGAAGTGATTTGTAAGCATAAGAAAAGAAAGAAAATGAAGAAGAGTGACCCTTAGTCGACAAAGGAAAAATCGTAAAAGGTGATGTAGATGTTCAAGGAAGGGTGTCGTCATGTTGTTCCTAAATGGTATCCTACCCTAACCTGAACCTATGTTACAAGCTTAGACAGTCCTTTGAGATCACCGACCATTTACTTTTTTTGTAGTGACGATTAAAAATAGGGGCAAGCCTATAGTATGACACTTGTTGCATTGAGATTTCCTTTGTAAGAGAAAGAGTTTTTGCACTTAAAATTTCTCGTTACATAGTTGGTAGTTTGGTGTGTGGAAATTCTCTTTCTTGTGTGGATGGCATACGAACAAGTTGAGGTGGGTTATTTTTTTCACCTCCCGAATAATGAGGCAAATGGAGTACAACTTAATTGTGGTAAAAAGGGAGCCACCTCTAGAGGAACTTTGGATGATTTAATATGCATAGACTGGTTTAGTGAACTTTATTTGCATTATTGATCTGAACCTAATCCAAGTTAAACAAAATTTTCACTAGATGAAGCTTAGTAAATCTTATCTGACATTCGAGACTTTCTGTTGAATAAGCAGAGTAATGTTCATGCAGCCATTATTTCTTCATTTTGCTAGTGTAAGATTGTGTGCTCAGGTGATCATTATCATCACACACACATGTTGATAAAGATGGAATAAAAGCTCTGATGTATATTGTCCAGCCTACATCGGCAAGTCAACGTTTCAATATCATCTATCCCACCCAAAAACAGTACAATTAGACCTTAGCACACAAGATCTGGAAATGTTGTTCTCAAATTACTCTCTATGGAGAATGAAGCAGGTACCCCGTGGAACTAGTCGAGTTACATGAAAGTTGTCCTGGACACCATTGTTATTTAAAAAAACTCTTCATGGAGAGTGAAGCACAGTTATAATCAGATTTTGCTTTTTTTATGTTCTTGTTCTGATAATTTGAAAATGTCGTTTCCAATTCTTCCTGTTTGGCATCTCCTGAGAGTTCTATGCAGTAACACTTTTTGCCTTTGCTTTCTTCTACTTGCTAGCATTTAGTTTTTTAATTTGGATTCACTAAGTAATTTTTCCCTATTTTATACCCACATGTAATTCACTCTCCGGTCCTGCACATATGCACATTTTCAAATAGCAATCTGAGACTTCTGTGGTGTCGTCTTTGCAGCTCTTCCCGAACCTTGACAGTGGTTTTCTTAGATGATGATGTTGTAATTCTGCAAGGTTTATCTCCCTTGTGGGACATTGACAATACAAAGTTGTTTGAAGGAGGAAATGGTCTGCAGACGGTCTTTATGTAAAACATTAGATGCACTTAAAGTGCTGACAAAGTGGAATCTGGGACTGCATTCTTCATCAATTATGAGTCAAATATGGTCACATGCTCCAATTTCTAATCCCAAGCTAAGTTGCTCGGACTCTTAAAAAAAGTCTACGGGTGTGTGTCGGATCCTTCAAAAATAGTGTATTTTTAAAGGATCCGACATGTGTGCGGCAACATTTTTGGAGAGTCCGAGCAACTTAGATCCCAAGAACTCTTCTAGGGACCTTCCATTTTATTTTTGGGATAACAAGAAAAAATTGAATAAGAGAAAGCTCGGAGGAAAAGAGTACTATATTGCTGCTGAAAGTTGAGAAAATTAATTGTTTCATAACTAACGACACTCACTAATCAGAATGTAACTAAATGCAGATCACGAGCTACTAGAACTTGCTCTTCTTTCCAGTCTTCTTCAGGCAGGGTAGCGTGGCCAGACGTGTCAGAAGTGCCTTAAGGTTCGCTGATAAGCCAAAATTTGTTTCTGTTTTCTGTTAAAGCAACTGTGGTGATGTCAGTCCCAATATGCTCAGTGCGTTCTGGATAGACACAGGACTTCCTTGCAACTTCGATCATAGTACATGCGGTGGAAAGAACGAGTTATGTTATGGTCGAGGACCAGGGTATGCATTATAGTCTATTACTTTGGTTTAGGATAATTGCAATCTTTGTATAGTACTATTTATGTAGTTTGATCGTAATGTCAACCTTTTCTTAGTGGCGGATACCCAGATGAATTTAAGAGTACACACATCATTGGAGAGAGACAATTTAAAAAAGCTATGGAGCTTTTCGATAAAGCAACCGAGCAAGTAAAGGGAAAGATTGATTATCTTCACCTATGTGGACTTCTCCAAACTCAAGGTAACAGTTCCAAAAGAGGGTGGTAGTACTGAAACGGTTAAAACCTATCCCGCTGCAATGGGCTTTGTATTTGCCGCCGGTACAACTGATGGTCCTGGAGCATTTGATTTTAAGCAGGGAGATGACCAAGTATTAACAACGATATCTCTTGTTTATTTGACCAATATCAATCAGAGTGAAGCGATTTCATGTTTGCTCATCTTACTAGAAACATATTCAGGGAGATGTTTGCTCATCTTATTGCTCTCATTTCGAAATTTGATTTGATTATTCTATTACTATGCCAGATGACAATTAAGCCTGTACAACTTGAAATCCATAGATTGTGTTATCAAGCTTTGCTAAGTTTTCGTTTCACTTTAACCATATACACGGACAGATATAAAGGAGGGCAAGAAATGTTAATACTGTATGTATTTCCTGCTAATGACGATTGATGAGAAGGTTTGGAATACAATACAAAGGGCACATGCATTCTATCACTGATAATGCTTTGACTTTTGTGAAGAACATATGTTTATGGAATATATGAAGATAACTAAAATCATATTGTCAAAGATAATTGACATGAATTTTTGTTATTGTAGGTGGAGAAAATGAACCAGCAAATGACGAACACATTAAAGATTGTTAAGAAGATATTAGATGGTTTTTGTAACTTGTTTTAGGATAATTTTGATATCGACAACAACAAAATGAAAAGTGGTCGATTTTCTACTCTTTTGGATATTTATCACTGTGGTTGGCTTATTATTTTGGATACAATTTTAAAGATACATTGATAAATGTTTTGTGATTCTTATTATAGCTTTTATCATGTATTTGTCATTATTAATATTTATTAGTACTGATATATCATTGCAAGGCTACATATTTTTGTAGCAAATTGCAATAGTAACTTGAACTGTTGCAATAGTATACAGTTAATAGAACACTTATTTTCACTGTTGCAATAAATCAAATAACTCTTGTATAACACACTTTGACAACAGTTTGTAAACCGTTGTGTTAGATCATTTAAACCGTCGCTATACAATTTATATATGACGAAAAAAACCGTGACATTAATAATAAAATTTTTGCAACAAAGTGGGTAATACATTTATTTAACTGTTGCAATAGATATAACAACTGTTGTATAAAATTCTTTGGCAATAGTTTATTTCGTTGCAATTGATATCAAATAAGTGTTGCAGTAGAGATCGTTAAAACCATTGCTATAGCTTACCTATAGAAACGGTTATTAAAACCGTTATAAGAACTATAGCAGTAGATCTATTGCCACGCGACCTGATGAAACGATTGTAGAACCGCCGTAATACGTCTATAGCTACAATTTTCTTGACTATTGCAATGCTTTTGCACATGTTGCCATAGACCCATTTTTCAGTAGTGATGGACCCATTTTTCAGTAGTGATGGCCTTTGGGGCATAAAGTTTGGGCATAAATGATTGTGTCTCATGGTAAGAGGTAGTGTTGCTTGAGGTAAAGCAAATGCTTTAAGTTTGGGATGTTGATGAGTGGTGATTTTACCACTCATTCTCACTCAACATTCGTGAACATTGCCTTGATTTGAATGAATAAATAAGACAATTTGTAAGTAAATGGACTAACATCTACTTTTTACAGGTATAGAGTTGAAGAAATCAAAAGAGGTGGATTGAAGCTTAAAATGATCAAAAGGGGGCTAGAAAAGTGCAACCGAAGACTTGGAGTAGAAGAGCCTCAGATACTGCGGTCACGGTTTAACTACTGTGATCGCGACGGTCAAGGAAAAGTCTTCCAACCACGATCACTAATGTTAACCACGGTCGCGTATCCACGATCGTAGCCAGATTTGCGCATTCACAACATAGCGGAGGAAATCAGCCCAAGGGCAAATTTGTAATTACATGAGCTGATCCCAAATTGAACAACATGACCCAAACCCTTGGAAATTTTCCATCTTCCTTAATTTTTAGGTTTAAGCTCTAAACTCATTAGCCTCTATTTTCAGAGAAGAAAATATTGTATAAATTTTGGGTGAAAAATACATTGGAAACTTTTTAAGTGAAAGATTTGCTCATTTCCATTGTTGATATTGTGGAAGAACCAAGTTTGAAGTAACATTCGCTTAATTCTTCAACAATTCATTTCAATGAAGATTATGGGTATATCTATGCTTATTTATCTTATGTGTAGCTAAATCTCCCTATTGAGTTTATGTATGAATAGGCGTTTAAGTGTGTGTGGGTTGTTATTGTTAGCATCTATGTGGTAGTTCATGTTTATATGTTTTATTATTGCTATACTGTTTTTGTTGGGATTTCATGTGTGAAAGCCCCAAATACCCACATGGGTTTGATGTGTGAAGGCTCCATGCTTTATAAAGTTCAAGGCCATCTTCGAAAGAAGGGTTTTGGGCAAAGTGTTGGAATTCATATCATCCTCGAAAGAGGGATGTGGAGACCAAAGCAACGATAGAAAATTATGTGTGTAGTTTGCTAAATTTTTACTATCTTATACATAAGGGTGAATATGAGGTTGACTTATGTCATGGGTATCATCCTAGAAATAGGGATGCCAAGATTGAGGTTGTGGTTACCAATCATTGAACACACCTATTAGGTATTCGAAAGAATCAATGGGTGAAAGTTTGGTGTTTTGTGGAAAGACTAGCATCAAAATCTATAACCAAGCCTACCCATATTTTATTTACTTAATTGATGTTGATTACTACCTCCCGCATGTCACTTTCATAGTAATGCATAATGCCGAGATCCGTGCATAATTGTTAAAACTCTAATTATTCGTAGCCCCTAATTTATACTAGAAAAATCAAATAAGAAACATTAGTGTAGGAACCTATCCCCTATTTTATCTTTTTGTACCATTTGTTTGAATTTAACTTGTATCTATAATTTCGAATTGATTTGATCGCCACTCACATTGTTCCTCATGGATTCGACCCCATCTGCAAAGTTGGGTAAATATATTGAAGACGATTTCCTTGCACTTACATTTAAGTTGAGCATTATCAATTTTTGACTTCCTTCAAGCATAATCAACAACTTTGCCATGTTGCATCAATGCATAACTCAGGCTTACCAGGGAAGCATCCCAATAGACAACAAAACTACCATTGTGCTCAGGTAGAGTCAAGATGGGAGCCGAAGTCAGTTTATCCTTCAGCTACTCAAAACTACCCTCACTAGAATCAGGCCACAGGAATTTCACCTTCATCTGAACCAACTTAGTCAATGCAGCAACGATAGAAGAGAAACTCTCCACAAACCTTCTATAGTAGCAGACTAAACCTAAGAAACTCCGAATATTGAATGGATTTGTGGTTCTAGGCAACTTCTTAACCACCACAACCTTTTATGGATCTACCATGATCCCATCACTAGAAATAACATGACCTAAATAATTCACATCATTCATACTTCAAAAACTTTGCATACAAATGTTGATCCTTTAGGTTCTACAACACAAGGCAGAGATAATCGATATAATCCACCTCATTCTTGGAATACACTAAAATATCATTAATAAAGACAATGATAAACAAGTCTAGGAACTGATAGAAACCCCGATTCATAAGATCTGTAAACGTGGCCAGGGCATTGGTCAAACCAAAGGACATACCAAAAACTCTAAATGACCGTAGCAAGTTGGAAAAGTAGAATTAGGGATATCCGCCTCCCTAATCTTCAAATGATGGTACCTATATCAAAGATCAATGTTGGAAAATAACTTAGCACCCCAAAATAGATCAAAGATATAATCAATCCTCAGAAACGGATACTTATTCTTTATGGTTAATTTATTCAATTGGTCATAATCAATACACATTCGAAGGGAACTATCCTTCTTACGAATGAAGAACACTTGAGCACCCTACAAAGACATACTAGGGAGGATAAGACCCTTGACAAGAATATGTTTCAACTGCTCCTTTAGTTTCTTCAACTTAGTCAGAGCCATCCTTTAAGAAGGGAAAGAAATAGGATGAGTGTACTGATGAGTGGTAAATTTACCACTCATTTACCTACAAATGCTTGCACAATACTATGATTTAAAGTTATAAATGAGACAACTTTATTGTTTGAATATACCAATTTTCATATTTTGCAGGTATACTGGTGATGAGAAGAAAAGAGGTGGAAGTGAGATTAAAAGAGATCCATAAGAGAAAAGAAGTGAAAAAGATGGAAAACCCTGAGTAGAAAGTGGTATTATTTACCGCGATCATGGTCTGAGGCCGGCAATCATGGCCAGCCAATATTAGTCAGAACCTACAATCGTGGTAGATTTAACGCAATCATGGAGCTGCGGTCATGGTCCTAATTATGCGATCGCGGTGACACATATTAATGCCTAGGGGTAATTATCTAATTTTACATAGCAGACTTTAAATCCACTAAAAGGTAATAATCTTTTCCTATTTTGGATTGACGCACTTTGACATTATGATTTGAGACTTTGTAAACCCTACAAAATTAGGCAAACTCAGTGTGGTAAATTTCCTTATTAGTTTTGGTTGTAATTGAAGTTGGATATTGGATTATTGTTGATTGCAATTTCAATAGAAGGTGAACTATCAATTTGGTATATTTATTTTCCCTGACTTCATCAGTAGCTAAATAATTTATCTTGGGAATATGTTGAATTAGGGTGCAAATATGTATGGATTGTGATTTATTGGTGTATATTCTTGGTTATTACTTATGAGTTTCACTAATGATTGCTTTACTTAGTTGGGATTTGTGGGTGAAAACCCCAAATTCCCAAAATGGATTTGTAGGTGAAAACCCCAAATTCTAAAAGTGCACATTATCCTTGAAAGAGGGATGTGATTGAACTTTTGGATCCTATATCATCCTTGAGAGACGGATATAGGTGACAAGGTATTAGTGAACAATAGTTAGATTTAGTCTATGTTCTTTTCATCATCTTATAAATAAGGGTGTGTTAAGAATTAGCTAGATCTTGAGCATCTTCCTAGAAATGGGGATGCCTAATTGACGTATTAGGTGGTTTTGCTTGCCACATCCATAAGGTATCTGCAAGGACCATGGATTATAATCTTAAGGTTTGGTTGAAAGATTAGCATCAAGAACTCCTAACCTAGCATACCCACGTAGTTGATGACTAGAATTTGCACTCAATTATAATGAAACTATGCATTATTTGCCCCTAGGAAGACATATCCCATGACTTATACTATATTAAAATCTTAAACACAATCGCCACTTTGAATTAGTAGTTTGAGTTGATTTTGACAAAAGAACTTTCAAAACCAATCCCCTCATTTTAATTTATGTATTGTGCTTTGTTTACACTACAGACATACACTTAGAAGCTATCGACACCTATAGGCTTTCATGAATAAACTCACTCTTCAAGGATTCGACTTCAACGTGAGTTGAGTTTTATTGACAACTATCGTCCTATATCAAAATTATGGTATAGGTGTGCGTGATCATGTTTGGAAGAAAACCAATCCCAAAATCAATTTTCCTATCAAGAGGTATGTCAGGAAGATCATCAGGGAACACCTCAAAAATTAATAGACCATAGGGACAGTCTACAAAGAAGGAATCTTCGAATCTAAAATCCTTAACATTCACTAAGCAATAGAGGCACCCGGTGGAAACCAATTTCTGGGCTCTAAGACATGAAATAAACCTTCCCTTAAACACTAGGGAAATGCCTTCCTATTTTATTACCATCTCATTTGAGAAATAGAAATTGACCTTTCGGGTCCGGCAATCAAGATAAGCATAGCATGAATGCAACCAATCCATCCCCAAAATCACATCAATGTCCAACATGTCCAACTCTATTAGATCCACCAAGGTCACCCAACCATGGAATGACATCACAGAGCCCTTATAGACTTTTTTAGCCACAATGGAGTCACCCACCGGGGTGGACACTGAGGAGGGGTCCGAAATGCACTCTGGATCAAAACCAAAATAGATTGCCATATAAGGGGGTACATAAGAGAGAGTAGACCCCAAATCAAGTAGACAATATACATCAAAAAAAGAGAATTTAAGCTTACTAGTAACAATATCGAGGGATGCATCAGAATCTTGGCAAGTGGCAAGAGTATACAGACAGTTTCGACTAGTGTAGAAGCTAGAAGAAGAAGTAGCACCATTTGGTGCAAAAGCGGATAAAGTTGAAACAAGAATCTTATTCTCCCTAAAAGAAACCTTAGATGGATAATCCCTCTGCAGATGACACATTTGATAACTTTTAAAGAACTTATTCCTCCCTTCTTCACAAAAAGCCTGATGCACCTGACCAAAATATCTATAAGGAAAATATGACGGAGCTGACTAATCCCCACTAGCCTGTGACTAGGATTCTAGTGCTCTAAACCCACTATCATACTGAGAATGATAGTCACTCGATAGCTTTGAATAAGGATCACTAGCCATAGAGTAGGAACTAGGATAGTCCCACTATTTCTTTGACCACTTTCCACCATCTCTACCACTCTACTGCTGACCTCTACCCTAATCTAAATACCAAAAATTTTTTCTCTGCCTTTCACTCATCTCTGTTTGCTTCTTCTTTTCTTCTTCCACTTATTGCATATATACCATAAGTTTAAAAATGTCCATATCCTTGTTCAACAAGACAACCTGCCCTCTATTATCAACTCACGGGACAATCCCAAAGCAAACTTCCTCATTCTATCCCTTATGATAGACACTAATTCAGGAGAATAACACAACAACTGATGAAACTTTAAGGCATGCTTCTTTACTGATATCCTACCTTACTTTAAATTCACAAATTACTCGGCTTTCACCTCTCTTAACTCCTGAGGAAAGAAGTGGTCAAGGAAAGCACTAGAAAAATTAACCCACAAAGCAGACTCAAAATCATTACCCCTAGACTTGTCCCACTCCTCATACTATTGGTATGCTGTATCCTTCAAATAATAAGCAACGAACTCTAAACCCTCCACCTCAGTAGCATGCATAACACAAAATACCTTTTATATCTCATTAATGAAGTTTTGAGGATCTTTCTCAACTTTAGAACCAGTGAAAATAAAAGGACTCAACCTCCTAAATTGGCCAACCTTAGTGGCCTCAGAAGATGGTGTAATAGAAGTAACACGCTACCCACTGGTAAGAAAATAAATCAACTGGCAAAACTCAGCATTAGACATATCACTCAAGGTGCCTAAGAAGGGATAAGGGGAACCAATGGATCTCTCTCAAGGCAATCTGAAGCAGCGACCCTCGATCGATTCTGAACTCCTGGAGTTGGATTAGCTCCATCTATATTGTTCTCATAGGGGACAGAATAGTTTTCATGAACATCAGATATTCTGGGAGATATGATCTGAAAAGAGAACACATGAGAATTAGGAGACATTCAAGACCTTAGACTCTATAGCTTGAAATAGAATGATAAGAAAGGGAAATATTCTTAAATAACTCATAGCCTCTCCCTTATAAGTGTGGCGTACAACACACCCTTAAATGAGACTCTACTTGTCACGACTTTGTTGGACGCCCATGACACCAAACCTAGGATTTGATACCATCTTTGTCATGACTCAAACCAAGGCTTGGCCATGACGTATATCTCAAGTACCATGTGGATTGCAGATCACCCCTGCACCTAACCAAACCAAACATATCATCTCCTAAGGTCAGAAAAATTCCAAATATATAACAAGATAGTATGCAAAAACTTAAGGAAATTTAAAACATGTCTATAGCCAATGACCGATGGTCGGCTAAACAAACAACCGACACCGCCCAATATCCACAGTAATACAAATAAATCCTTCTAAACAAAAAATAAAAAATGAATATCAATAAAGTGTCAGGACATGCCCTGACTATACCCAGATACAATTCTAAATAATCTGATACATAAGAGACCAAAACATAAAATATAGACTTTCAATGTATGGAAGCACACCACTTTGATGTCTGCTTACGAGCTGATCCTAAATCCTAATCACTAAGCTGGAGGAGTAGAAGTATGACTGATTCCTCCATCGCATGGGAATATAGCATCTGAAGAAGGTTAGTGGTTGGAGCGCTAGGATGAAACTCAGGGATATGGTTAACATAATGACTTGGTCAACAGTTCAAAATCATCCAAAATAAATGCACATAATCAAATGTATATACATATAGATATTACTTGCAAGGATAGGGAATATGACTTAACATGTGCTTTAAAACTTTAGCCTGGATTTTGTAGTTCATCAATCATAACATGTACCCAATGGGTTATATGGGCCCCAGTGCTCATCCCCTTGTCAGGCCCCTGTACGTGTAGCCACACAAACTGGAGAATAATCTTATATATAGGCACGGGGGACTCAAACTTCCCAATAATATACTAAGGTGACTTAAGCACCCGATCATGTGATGATTTATGGAAGACTCAGACCTCCCTAATCATATAATAATAATGAGTGGGACTCGAACCTCCTTGGTCACTTTGACTCCCGCATCAGCAAATATTGTTTCCAATATCGGTAACTCGAACCTCCACTTTCACAACTCAGCTACAAAACCCCTATTAAAGCCCAATTAAAGTATTTATCACAAAATCCCATTTATTGAACCACAAAACACATTTAGGCATACATTATTTTTATCATCATACCAACTACACTTGCAAGATAACTATAACATGCCAAAATAATTACATCACTTAGGTAAATTCACAACCCTCTTGGTTAAATTTTACAAATTTCCACATTACTCATAATTAAAAACAAATTTCACATTATGGGATTGGGGTCATAACCACTTCAAAAGTCATAAGTTTGGAAAATCACAATTCCATAGTTCTTTAACCATACCAGGCACCCACAAGTTCAAAACCATATCAAAAGCATGAAACATATTATGTAAACCTTGGAAAACATTTTTCAACAACAAGCATTCAAAATCCTCAAACCTTGTTATAAAACCAACTTGAATATCTCATGAACAATATTTTAAAAAGTATGTTTTAACAAATTAACAATGAGAGAAGAGAAACATGCCTTAAATACCAAAAATTTTTGAGAGAAATCGACTTTTGATCCTTTTGATGACCATTTTGATGAAACCCTAGCTTGACTTCCTTGAGGGAATTTAGCATTTTGGAGTATTTGAGAAGTTACTCAAATTTGTTTTTGAGTGCTAATGACACCCTAAAGGGGTTATAAGATGTGGATTTCAATTTGGGTAAGAGGAGAAATGTCCAAAATACCCATAACATAAAATCTGAAAAGTGCCGCCATTGACTATAGGTCAATTGTTAACTCGTAGACACTCCTTATGACTCATTACCATGAGTTGTAACCATGACAGTGTCTAGGACCCCCACACATTGTTTACCCTAAGACTCAACTGGTACCACTCATAATGAGACCTTACAACTCATAGGGTCTACTCGTAGTCAATATTGAACCTAATTGGGTAATCACCGGACATCCTACAATTTGAACCCAAAGACTTGTAATGAGTTCGAATGGCTCATAGTGGGTCACTTATACTCAGATTAGAACTCTGCCACTTAATTTCTGATTTAGTTACTATTGGGTCCATTGGATCCATCAGGATATATTAAAACTCGAGATAAGTTATTTCTAGGGTAGAAGGCTTAGAACTCAAATAAAATTGAGGAACAAAAACACAGGCATCACATAGAACTAAGATCCGGCTATCAACAGCTTAGAGTCAGAGAATGTGACTTTCTAAAGGCATCCTCCAAGAGTCGATATGGTCACTTTGAATACGTAATTATGTCTTTTGGACTAACAAATACTCCTGCAACTTTTATGGACTTGAAGAACAAGGTGTTCAAATAGTACTTGGACATGTTCATCATAGCCTTCAATGATGACATCCTTGTATATTTCCACAGTGAGAGTGATCATTCGAACCATCTGGGGTTCGTATAGCAAACATTTAAAGATCATTAATGATTGGTGAATTTACTACTCATTTGCACTCCACTTTCATGCACACTGGTATGATTTTTATGTCTAAATGAGATAACTTTGTGATTAAATGCACTATGTTCCACATTTTGTAGGCACATAGATATTGAGATGAAAATATGTGGATGCAAGCTGAAAAGATCAAAAGAACAAAGAAAGTGTATTTTGAAAAACTGGAATAGAACATAAAATTAGTTACCATAATTGCGGTCTGGGGGTAGTGATCACAGTCAGTCAAGATCGGTCGTCCAATGCGATCGCATAAGTTCTATCACAGTCGTGTAGCCGCAATCATGGAAAAACTGGTGCAATCATGGCAGCACGGGATATTACCCAAGGGTAGACATCTAATTTCATTGATCCAATCCCAAATTTTCCCTAATTAATTCTCAAACCCTGTTATTCCATCATTCATTCTACAATTCCCAATTATTGAACATTATTCTATTTATCATCCTCCACGCTTGGAGAATAAAATATTGTATTAATTCTGGGTGAAGAATACATTGGAGCAGCTTCTAAGTGAAGAATTAGCAAACTCACATGGAAGATTTGTTTGATTCTAAAGTTTGAAGTAACATTCACTTAGTCTCTTATAAATCAAATCAATAGAGATTTTAGGTATATCTTTATTTAATTATCTTGTAAGTAGCTATTTTTTACTCTTAGAGTTATGTATGAATAGGATTAAAGCGTGTGTGGGTTGTTACTGTTAGCTTTAATTAGTAGTTCATGTTGATGGATTTTGTAAATGTTTGATGATAACATAGAATTTGTTAGTGAAAGCCTCAAATTTCCTAATCCCTACATCATTCTTGACAAAGGGATGTGGGTAACCTAGTTCCTTCAACCATCCTTGAAAGAGGGGTTGAAGGTGACATGAGCATTTGGGAATAATTACTTAGATTATAATTGTTCCCTTTTTATTATCTTAGAATAAGAATAAATTATGGAAGGGCTATGACTTAGGCATCTTTCTAGAAATAGGGATGTCTAAATTGAGCTTTGATTTCCAATTGTTTAACATACCCATATGGTATTCGGAAGAAGCAATGGGTGATAGTTTGGTGCTTTGTTGAAAGGCTAGCACCAAAATACTTAACCAAACCTACCCACAATTAATCTACTAAAAGTGAAGTTGGCTATTAACACTCTCATGTTAAACTCCCTTTGTAAGACATAACCCCAAGATCTGTGCCTAATTGATTATACTCTAGTTATTCATATCCCCAAAATAGTACTAGAAAAAAACTAAAAAGAAATAGTAGTTGTGACACCTTTCAAACCCCCATTTTTATATTCTTGTACTTTAGGTTTAAAGTTAGTAAGTTCTCATTATTTTGAGCTAATTTGATCACCATCCATATTGTTCCTAATGGATTCGATCCTGACTCTTGTTGGGTAATTATATTGGACGATCACCTTTTACTTAAATTGATATTTAAGTTGCGAGTTATCAAAAAGGGCGTCATTGTCGGGGAACAATTTGGTATATTGATTTATTTTGGAATTTTAGCTTACTTTCTTTGAGTCAAACTTTTAAATATTTGTTTGTGAGTTTATTTTGTTTGTTTTGTTAGATAGGTTTTTATTTTTACTTATTTGTTAATATGGCATGTCCGAATGAAAGTAAGTTTGGTGGTTGCAAATCTTATCTTGATGATCCATGTACATAGTATGATGGACCATACTTTTGGTGAGATTGTAGATATTCTCCCTATAGAGAGATAGAACCACTATCTCAATCCTATTGGGAATATGTTTTTTCTTTATGTGGTGGTTGAGATGGACATTGGAGTGATTGTCCAAATGCCCTCTCCCATCATTATGCTAACCCAAATGCTAGTTCTTCTTATGAGTTTAATAGGCCTTATGATGCGGAGAAAGAAGAATGACATATCGGGTCCAATAGTTTTGAAGAAATGCTTCAAACTATTTTGGATCGAGTAACTATAATAGGGGAGAATGTACATGATATGGATCAACCCAATGATTTCTTTGGATGGGAGATGGCCAAGATAGAGGAAATGGGCAAGGAAATAAATCTTGCAAATGCCATCACCCTGCCCACTTATTAAGAAGAGAAATAAGGCTATGATGATGAGCTTGGTAGTGAAGAAGCCTTGAATATATCCATACAACCGAACTATATATTGTTGTAGATGCCAAGATAGAGGAAATGGTACAAGAGTTAAAAGAAGAAGCAAAGTATATCTCTTATGAAGACTCTAGTCTATTTTGGGGTAAGAGTACAACTAAGGATGTAATTTCAAAATTAATGGATAGACCTTATTCAAACCACCTCTCAACATTATGCTTAGAGAATCCATCTACCAAGGAAAATGGTGGATTATGGGGGAAAGGAGAACTATCCCAACATTATGGAATTTACCACTCCATAAGAGAACATGGAAACCCCACCATCAAAGGCCAAGGAACTCAACTTTCAAATGTACAACTAGTGGCCTATTAATGTTCCCACCTTTAACCAAAGAGTCAAATAAAAAATTTGATGTGAAATTGGATAAAAGGTTCAAGTCTTCAATATGGAGAGAAAGGATCTTCATCGTCATCACCCCACTGCTATCTAGATTCACCTTGGAAGATTTGAATCTTCTGTCCCTCTACTGCTCAACTTATAGTAAGTGAATGATGGGATGAAGATTCAAATCTTCTAAGTGGAAAAAAAAATGATAGTAGGAGAGGTTCCTTAAAACAAAAGATGGAAAGTAACCCATCATGCCACAAAAGTGGCACGTATCCTTTTATTTATGCATGATATAGTATACTTTATTTTGGTTTTTCTGCATGCATAATCCATGAAATAGTGGTGCTATGGGAAGTGTTGATTGAAAATAAAAAAAGGAAAGTATGAAATTGTCATGTTTTGAACTGAATATGGGAGTGCAGGGGACCTAAAATTTGGTCTTATTTACAACGATCACTGTCTGCATGCCGCGATTGTAGTAGCTCAGTGTCCACAATTGGGAAACTAGGACTGTGATCACGGTCAAATCAACTTAAGAGACCATCCAACTGCCATTTCCCCCCCACATACCCCTTTTTAAATTCTCTTCGAATTCTAGCTTTATGTTGAGTATCAAATAGTGCATTCCAATCTATTTGCATCATCTAATTTAGTTTGTTGTGTCAACTTCCTTATTTTTATTTTTGTTTTAAGATTGAGATTTGTGGATCCTCGTGTGAAAGCCCTGCAAACGGTCCACTACTGATAAGAAGCTGCACTATATTGTGCTTTAACTCAAAATTCCCCCAGCAGCTGGTCTTTGAATTAGGGAAGTCAATTTTATCGGAACTGGGACTGCCACTTCCCTAACTATCATGCATGCATGCTGTTCTACAGCGGTTATAGCAGGATCTACTTGGTCTTCTTATATTTGTGGAAATTGGGGGATACGGATTGTGTCTCTCTTTTGTTGATGGAAATGTCATTTTATTTTGGGGCTTAGTTCAACCAAATCCCTGTCGCCTATCAGCTTCCTAACCTTAAGACTTGTTTTCTGCAATTACAAAACCAATACCAAGTGTAAAAACACCAAAGAAATCTAAAGAGCAAAACTAAAATAAAATAGTTACCAAAATACAAGTCCCCAGCAACGGTGCCAAAAACTTGACAGTGCCTAAGCGTATACGTAGGTGTACGTAGTCTAATCAATTAGTAAAGTGACCTTCATGAAGCCAAGTATCGATCCCACCGAGGCTTGATTTAATAATGATTCTATTTTGTTCACAATTTAGATTCAATTGATGCAAGTGTAACCACAAAGAGAGTTTGGAATTTCTAAACTGTAGAAAATTAAACAATGCTGAAATTACAGATCTTAAGACAATCAATTTGAGAAAACCCAGGGTTGAAGAACTTTGAACAATCATACTACGTTATTGAATTTCATTCATTAACTCGCTTATCTTGGTTGTTGATTTGTAGTGTTAATTGTATGATTATGGTTTCCCAACCTCTAATCCATTGGCTAAGTTGAACCTTACAACTACGTCGTTGAGGGATGTAATAGTTTACTTAAGTTCATTACAAATATCATCCTTCATATGAATCAAGTTTGGCTGATAAGTACATCCCGGTCCTAGGCGCTAAGTTCAATTCTTTATTTCATAAAAGAATAAAAACCCAAACTTTGTTTATCTCTTTATTCTATGCCTTATTCCCTCTCCTGAGATCAAAAGGATGACAATTGATGTATTCTAAGGGTCGTGAATCCTTAAAATAGTTAAATCAAAGATGAAAAAACAACCAATATTGATATTAAAAGTTAAAACAAACTTAATTTGAAACAAAAGTAATCATGTTCTTGGCTTCAACCCCGAAAAAGGGCATTTAGCCATGCATAGTCATAATCGTAATCACAAGGTTGTAATTAATGACTAAAAATATGAATGAACTAAATTAAAATAGTATAAACCTAATTATGAAGTTGTATCATCCCCTTTCACTCGAAAATATGTCCAAATATAGGAAAAAATGTGATACTACATGTATTTATAGCATAAGGGTAAGCTAAGTCTGTGTTGGAGTTGATTTACCATAAAACTCCCAAGGGTGGAGTAGACCATGCATCGCACCCTATATTACGATGAAATTTATCATGTTATTCACCCTCTATTACATAGGAATAGATCATGCGACCCATGCTAATTTCATGGTGCTACTTAAAGTTGTCCTTCAATTTTTGAAGTGTTGGTCCTTCTTCCTTTCATCCCTTGTGTTGTAGTGTCTTTCCAATGACTTTTCAGCCATTATATCATCCATATTTCATAATATTAAGATCACAAAGTATCATATAAGAACACACCACAATAATTACAAGTACAAACAACACAACATCCATCACGACGAATCAAAATAAGAGCTTAGACTAGGGAATTCTCCATGATCTTCCACTCAATGTTTTAACTCGTTCCTTGACTCAATTGAACATTGTAAACTTATAAAAACTTTTTAAACTTATAATAACACATTTAAAACCATAATTAACACATATAAAATAATAGAATCCGACAAGATAGACTAGACAAGCACCTAGCTAAAGCTAGTAACACTAGTTTCTCCGATTGAACTCTAATTGACTCTTTGAAGTAAAAACTTGTTAGAAAACACTTTTAACCCTTGTAAACAAATGATATAACACTTTGATACACATTTATCTCATTATCAACCTCTATATCATAGAATCATCCTCAAAACAAGGCAAAAATAACTAGAATAGTGACACTAGAATGCATAAATACACCCAACATCACATGCCCCCGACCATAGCCAAAAACCAAAGTTATGAAAGATAATAAATATGTAAATAAAACCATGACATGAAATAGATGCCTTTCAAACTTTGGAAGCTCACCACTTTAATCCAATATCGACTGTCCCCAAAATTGATCACTAAGTAGGAAAAGTACAATAGTCGGTCCCTGCATAGTGTAGGTATACAACCGCATGAAGATGGGTTAGTGGGTGAAAACTAGAATGAACTCAGGATAAGGATAGAATAATATCATTTATAAAACTAAGTAAAACCATCCATATGCACATAAACCATACATATAGATATCCATGCTGGGAAAAAGAATAGGTTTTAGCATGCATTTAAAACCTTTACCTGGATTGTGTAACTTTGCCATCCTAAACCACCCATAGGCTATATGGGTTCAGCTTCCCCTGCTGAAAGGGCCCTAATACGTGAAGCCATAGTGTTAGATTTTTTACTTATTTAGGTAGTGTAACTTGTACATATGTGTGGTTTTTAATTGTTAATATAATGCCATATCTTGATTCCTTTATGTCATAGTATTGTGCTACATTGATACGCACAGTTGGTTTTGAAAATCCAAAGTAGGAGGGGGTATGGTGCTTTGACAAAAAATTCATGAGTAACTGCCACAAGTGTCTTCCCTTTCTCATAGATAAGCATCATCGTATATTTTATTGTGTTTATGTTGCCCGAGGACATGTAATGTTTCAAGTTAAGGGTCTTGATGTGCTATGGATTTATAGCACTTTCTATTCTTAAACTTGGAGAATATGCATGTACTTACAACTATTTTATTGGATTTGATATGTTTTTGAATAATTTTGCAGAAAACTAGGTTTTGGATTCTAACCGAAGGAAACAAAAATGAAAACTTAAAGTTCTGGGCTACTTACTGAGGAACTTACAGAGAGAATATTCCACTTACTTAAATAGGTGCCTAGGTAAGTGTCACAACATGAATTCTAGTGGCTCAGAAGTAGGAAAAAAAGACCTTGACAATTATTAAGGGCACCTACGGCCCGTACGTGTCACCTATGATTAGTAGGTGTAAAAGTAGGTTGCAGAACAATGAAGTCTAGAGAGTTTTTTGCACTTTTATGGTCAGGTCACTTGCTACGAACCACCTATGATCCTTAGGTAGTACCTACGGTCCATAGGTGACCTTAGTAAGTGGTCACTGACTTCAATTTTCCTAGAGCATTTTGAAATTATTTCCTAGTATTTCTATGTAACCTACATACACTCCTATGATATTGTTAGTTTTTATTATGTACATTTATTCACGTTTTCCTATTTTATTTAGGATTATATTTCTAGGGTTTCTTGTAATCTATAAATACCCTTTAGACTTTTTTAGCATATAGATCCTAGAGAGATGAGATAGACTTTGGGGGCTAAGTTTACATCATTCAAAATATCTTTTGATTCAAAGATTGACTTAGAATCTTGGGATTTAAATGTTTTTGGTTTTAATTTAATTTATGATACAAGAATAATCACGGAGATGAACTTATGAGAGTGTCCATCGAACCCGAGACTCAAAGTGTGCAAGTAAAGTGCAAAGGAACACCATATCACACACCAAGAATGGGCAATACACTACACTCCATAGGCACCTTTTGTCTTTCCTTCATTAAGGGCATTTGAGACATTTCACTTATGTTTGTAATAAGTCTATAAATAGACTAGTTTTAGGTATTTAGTTCTTTAGTTGTCTATTAATATTGAAAGTTGTGACACTTGAACCAAAATCTCTCTAGCATGAGGAGTGGAATACCTTAGTTGTAGGGCTTGGAATAGCCACCAAACTGAAGTGAGGGTGATGCTAGTGTGGAATCACTAGTATTGCAAAACATTGTTAGAAACCTTGTTGCTTGAGTGGTCCACGCCCTCTTGTGTCATGGTAAGAGTGTTGGTATTTCTTTTACAATAGTTAAGGGTTTTAGTATTTAAGATACACCTAGGTGCTTAGTTCTTGTAAGGGTTAATGTCTCACTACCTATCCCTTTCATTCTTGTAATTGTATGTTGTTGTTCTAGTGAAAACCGTGGGTTGTTGTTATCTCTTGTTGCTGTTCTTATTATACTGTGTTCATCATGTGTTATCACTACTGTTTTGGTGTAGAAATACACCTTGTTATCCCCTTGGTCTTCTCGGTTCTCTTGTGTTTTAGCTACTGCCGAGAGAGTGTTCTTGTTGAGCTCTCGATTTCTCTTGTGTTTGTGTCTTATTTCTATATTGGGGGTTGGTTTCCGCTATCAATTTAAGACTTTGGGATTTCATCTTTCTTTATTATGAGATTAATTCTGTAATTTTGTCTTTGGATTCCATGATTGATCTCATAACTATGAGAAACTAATTTACTAAGCTAGGGTTGTAGGAACCTTGGAAGATTAACGAAGTACAGGAAGTTCCAAGTCATTCTAGATAAAGATTCTTGCACGTATGGGGTTTTCTTCATTCTGATTTCTTGCAGTGACCAATATTAAGATCCCTCCTATATTCACTACTTGCTTTAGAATACAAGTAGAGAGTAGCAAAAGAAGATCTTAATAGTACTTTGGAGATTAATTATCGATCTAGGCTAATCAACATCATCTATATAAAATGGTTATCTATCATCTAGTAACTTGAGACACAAAAGGTAATAGCTAATAGAAATCTAGAATAAGGGTTTGTAATGCAACATCCTAATACTCAAAAGTTAAATAATGAAATCTATCAATGATTCCACAAGATAATTGATAGTACATAACTTATCAAATTCTGCATGAAAGGTATTGGAATAGTTTGATAGTGCATGATAAATTTACTAAGCTAGAAGCCAGGGTGAGGACAAACCTAGTGTTCGTCTTACATTATTTACAACAAAAAGTATCCAATTTTTGTTACTTCTTGCTAGTTACTACAAATCCCTACTTTTTACTTTTTTGCACTGCCAGGTGATTTCAATAAGTTCAAGCAAGATATCTGACATATTCTCTGTAGGATTGACCCTAACCTTTTTGGGTTACTATACTTTGATAGAAATTTCTTTATCCTTTTAAGTAGGTTTAGTTAAAGCAAAATCCACCATAAGAGCTTGCAATATATGTTTATGCAGAAGGAATTAAATCTCAAGTAGAGGCGATAACAATAATTACTTAAGGATTATAACATGGATCTTCACTACTATACAAGTAAAGCTATTATGGTTGATGATGCTTTTAGTAGGTTGTCAATAGGGAGTTTATCTCATTTGGATGAGGAGGAAAATATTAGTGAAGGATATTCATAGGTTGGCTAATTTGGGAGTTTGACTCTTGGACTCTGATGATGGAGGAGTGATATTCAAGAAGTGGTTAAATCATCACTTGGTATTGGGGTGAAGGAAAAGTAGGCTTCAGACCCCAAACTTATGCATATCAAGGATAATGTGGGCCAGCAAAGGGTTATGGCTTTTGAGACTGGAGGGATGGCTTCCTAAGGTATCAATGGAGATTATGTGTTCCTGATATAGACAAGTTGCGAGAAAGGATTTTCTCTAAGGCTTATAAGTCTAGATATACTGTTCATCTCATTCGACTAAGATGTATTTTGACTTGAAGGAAATCTACTGGTGGAACAATACGAAGAAAGATATGGAAAATTTTGTGGCTAAATGTGTGATTTGTCAACAAGTCAAGGTTGAAATTTTGAGGCCAAATGGTATGTCACAGGAGATAGAGTTACCTATGTGGAAGTGGGAGATGATTAATATAGATTTTATTACTAGCCATCCACAGTCTCACAAGTAGTACGATTCTATTTAGGTCATTATGAATAAAATGACTAAGTCTGCTCACTTTTTGCATATGAGAACTAACTACTCAGGAGGGAAGATTATGCTAAGTTATTCATTTAGGAGATATTTAAATTGCATGTAGCACCAGTGTCTATTATTTCAGACCGAGGTATATAGTTTTCTTCTCACTTTTGACAGTAAGTGGTACTCAGGCTAACCTTACCATCTCTTTTCACCCTCAAATGGATGGATAAATGAGGCATACTATTCAAACTCTAGAGGATATTTTGTTGACCATTTGCCTTTTATTGAATTTTCTTACATTAATAGTTACCATTCTAGCATTTAAATGGCTCATTTTGAGGCTCCTTATGATAGTAGGCATAGGTCTTCTATTGGATGGTTTGAGGTTTGTGATACTAGATTGTTTGGTCTTGATTTGGTTGACCAAGCTATGGATAAGGTGAAAGTAATTAAGGAAGACTTAAGACTGCTAAGAGTCACTAAAAGTCTTATGCAGATATGAGGCAGAGGGAGTTGGATTTTGAGGTTAGTGATAAGGTGTTCTTGAAGATTTCTCCTATGAAAGGAGACATGAGGTTTAAAAGAAGGGGAAAAGTTAGTCCCTGTTACGTTGGTCCGTATCAGGTTGTGAGGAGAATTGGGAATGTTTCTTATAAGTTGGATTTGCCTACAAGTTTAGCTTCTATTCATTTTGTTTTCCATATGAATAAGCTGAAAAAGTATATGGGTAATCCTTCTTTGATAGTGCTTGTTGAGGATGTTGGTGTGACCAATTCTTTATCTTATAAGGAAGTCCTAATTGAGATACTAGACAGGCAAGTTCGTAGATTGAGGACTAAGGATATAACTTCTGTAAAGGTTCTTTGGAGGAATCAAAAGGTGGAAGAAGCTACATAGGAAGCTGAAGAAGATATGAAGGCCAAGGATTCGTTCTTGTTCCCAACTTTGGATGAAAATGCTTGATGTATGAGTTTCATTTTCCTCTAATAGAATTCTTAAATTTTCTTCTCTGTTATCGTACTAAGGGTGTCCTAAGTTCTCATTTAAGGATGAATGATTCAAAGAGAGGGGTTAATGTCATACCCCAAATACTTGATCCCTAGGATCCCCCCCGGTGATAAACTATTGATTTAGAAAATTTCTAAAGTAGAGTTGAACACTAGTAGGACAATGACTTAGGTAATGAGTCATGAGGTGGGACTCATTGTACGAATAATGGGGTTGCACCCGAGTTCTACCTTTATCAAGAGTCTTCACCATGACCTATGATAATTGATAACAAATAATGATAAGGGACTCATGGTAATAATAGTGAGATATTGAGTTTTTCATCATCATATAACGAGTCCAGGTAACGACTCATGGTAAGTCATAAAGAGTCGTTACCTGAGTTGTTATGATAGGGCCCATAATTTTTGTAAGGTCTTGTAAAGTTCCCACGTAGTTTGAACCTTAGGGCATGTCGAGTAAGGCGTGATTCTGGCCCTAAAAGATTGAGAAGTCACTTCCTAACTGATTATCATATTAACCATATTGAATTTCCCTAATTTTGACTTTCTATCATGTGGAAAATCTGCTAAGCTTTCCATCGATATAATATTTTCCCCAATTCGATAGCAAGGTAAGAAGTAATGGCTAATTTAAGACCTAGTCATATAACTGTGTCATTTTAGTGCTTAGCGCAACGCAGAGAGGTTTGATTTGACAATTGTCAAATTCTAGTGGAACTCCGCAATGTTAGCGAGTCGTGCTAAAGTTCCAGGTCCCAACCAATGGTAAAATATGATGGCTCCGCATCGCGGTGACTCCCATATTGCCAATAGGGGAGTTACGAGTTCAATTTTTCCCGCTATGTACATATGTTAAAAGGGGAATTTTGGACTTTTTCCAAGCCTATAAAACCATGCAAACACCAAATCAAAGTCATTTACAAGCATCCTATGAGGTTTTTCTCAAGTTTTCTCTCATAAAAAACCCTCAATATCTAAAACCTCTTCCAAGAATCTCAAGAATCCACCATGGATTTTCTAAATTGAGTCAAGATTCAAGGTTCCCAAGTCAAGGGCCACAAGAACCCTCATTCAAGAGTACGAATAGAGTTTGAAAAGTGAGAATTCATCCAAAGCTTCTAATTCAAGGTATGTGGGGTTTTAAACAAGGATAACCCTTTCACCCTTGTGCCCAAAAGACTTATTTACATCATGAATTTCCTAAAATCTATGAGGTTTTTACATGAATTTGAATTGGGGTTTTTCACCCATTATTATTGAATGCATTACCTTGATATTTCCCATGAATTAAGAGTCAAATTTACAGCTGGGTATAAACCCCATGATTTTCTCCTTGAGAAGCTAATATTTGTAATGTTGAGATATTGACTATATTGAGATTTTGAGATAAATTACTGAAATTCCCAGATTTTCCATGATTTATGAATCCATATGCTATATATTATGCTTTTGATAAGCTTTAACTTGATATTGAATTATGGGTTAGTAAGCCGTATTTGAGATTTGTGAAATTATGATCTGTTGTGCTATAAGCACCCTTGATTTGAGTATTTTGAGATGATTGAGAAATGAATTGACCTAATGGTCCAAAAGCTTTGAAATCCACTTCATCATATGAGATTATCTATTTGATTATTGGGTTCATGGTGAACCATAAGATTATTCTAAAAGTGGATTTTTATGAGATGAGAGAAGATAATCTAAAGGGAGTACTACTTAGCACCGAGCGAGTAAGTCACTACGGTTTCTTACCCCAAAACTAAGTGCCACCATAGGTTGGGCCTGAGGTCGAGTTTATGATGATAATGAATCCTCCCCAACATGGGGTCTCCTCCTTAGGAGGACAAAACGTTGGACTCCATGTAGATCACCTGGTTTATGTCGGTTACGAAAACCTCCCTTTCCCTTTTTAAACTTTAAAATTTGATACTTATTTTTCCTTTCTATGAGTTATTTTCCTAAATGGTGGAATTGCAAAGTTGTTCCCTGATTAAATTGCTTCCTTGAGGTAGGTTATTTCCCTAAATAAAAGTATCTTTCCTTGATATAGTACTTTTTGTAAAGCTTTGAGATAAGTTATTTCCTTGAGCTAGAATACTTTTCCATTTGAGATAGAATGATTTTCCTAAAGCTTGAAATGAGATATTTTCCTAAGGTGAATGAAATGCCTTCAAATATATTTCCAAGTCATATGATTCTGAATTCCAAGTATATGAGTCCTAAATAATTATGAAATGTTGAGCATCGAAGAGGTTTTACTCTCCATGAGACATATGCATGGGCTGAAAGTATTGTTCAAAGTCCTTTAGCCTTTAGGTATTGAAAAAAAGAGGAGATTTCTGATTTTTAAGGTTAAAGAGCGATGAATCACAAGATTTTTGTTGCATGCCTCATTCTACATGATTTATGAGATTTATATTTTATACTTGTTCAAGCCATGTGAGTCATCTTCTTTTGCATACAGATCGGTACTATTTTTATACATTTGCATTCACCCCCGTATACTCAGTATATTTCAAAGTACTGATTCACATATATGTCTATATGCTACATTGTCTTATAATATAGGTTTAGGTACTCAGTCCCAACCTCAATCGTGATTCTTCGAGTACCTTGCCTACATTTTCTGCAGTGGTAAGTCCACATGGTTCAAGGGCTTATCTTCAAATATTTTCTGTATTTAAGAGACTATGTTTTATCTTTAGTTTATTTAGAGTCAGTTGGGGACGTGTTCCAATGGCTCTCTAGTTTTCAACTCATAGAGGTTTTGTCAGACTAGCATCATACTAGTGTGTGTCGAGGGTTTGGTAATGTGGTTTTGTTAAGGTTTCTCTGTATTATGGTCATATGGATCGAGTATCTTCCCGTATTTTCCTTTTATGTGATATGAAAATGCGAGTGTTGAGCCTATTTCATCTTTAATTGAGTGTTATTGGTAGAAACCAGTCCTAAGGGTTAGCTTGGGGCTACTTGTAGCCCTAAGCACCGTGTGACATCATGGGAGATAATTTTGGGTCATTACAAACTTGGTATCAGAGCATAAGGTTTCCAAGGAGTCCTAGGGAGTCAAACAAGCCGCGTTGAGTAGAGTCTTGATCATCGATGTATAGCGTGCCACATCTATGAGCAAGAGGATATGAGATATTTAAAGAAAAGTTGTTTCTTCTTTCAGATTCTATCATGCGTACAGTTGTCCCTCTTATCTAATGATCCGTGCTCTTTCTTTTTCAAAAAATACCTCTTCAAAGAGCAAATGTCCACTGGAACAATGATAAGAAACCCCCATCAGTTGATCTTTTGAATAAGGTGGTGTCCCATGCTGAGTTTAGTGCAGCCTTTCAGGTGTTAGCCCAAGCGGTCATTGCAAATGTTTGGGCTAATAACCAGGCCCCAATTGCTAATCAGTAGGGTGGTGATATAGTCGTGGCTAGGATTCGTGATTTTATGTGAATGAATCTTCCTGAGTTCTATGGGTCCAAGGCGGACGAGGACCTACAATTGTACTTGGAGGAGGTGAGGAAGATCACTAATGTGATGCATATTTTGGAAGAACAAAGTGTTAAGTTAGCATCATATAGACTGAAGGACATTGCTTATGACTGGGTTTTATTGTGGAAGAAGGGTAGAGGTAAGAATGCCACTCTTATAACTTGGCAAGTGTTCCAAGATGCCTTCTTGGACTAGTTTTTTCCACTTAAGATGAAGGAGGAAAATATTGAAAAGTTCATGAACTTGAGGTAGGGCTCTATGACTGTTGAGGAGTACTGCTTGAAGTTCAATCAGTTAGCCAAGTACGCTCCTGATTTGATTTCTGACACTCGGTCTAGTATGAGTAAGTTTCTGATCTGTGTTTCTGGGATGGTACTGAAGGAGTGTAGGGCTATGATATTGCATAAAGATATGGATCTGACTAGGTTGATGATGCATGCCTAATAGATAGAGATGGATAAGATTAGAGAAAGAGATAGAATGAGGAGTAGGAAGAGGGCTAGATTTGAGAAGCATGAGTTTAGCCAACCTAGGTTCCATGGAGAGAACCACCCTTAGTTTTAGAGATGATCATCTATTCCAGTGCCTTCATCAGCTAGTGCTCTCGCGCCTAGAGGTAGGCCAGAGTAAGGGAGCAGGTCTTTCATGTTTGGGTCGCAGAATAGTGTTGGTAATTGGCCCCATTATCCTTCTTGTGCTAAATATGGTAAGAATCATCTTGGGGAGTGTTTCAGGGATGTGAGGGGTAGTTTTGGTTGTGGCAAGTAGGGCCACAGACTTAGAGATTGTCCCCAAGCTAGATAAGGGAACAGAGATAACCGACCTCAGGCATAGGCTGATAGTATACCAGTTTTGGTACTCTGTCCCGCCCCTACTCAGGATGCTTCTTCTAGCACCACTGGTAGTCAGTGCCAGTATAGGTTCTATGCCTTACCACCCCATCGGGAACATGAGAACTCTCCTGATGTTGTTACTGGTATGCTCTGTGTCTTTGGTTTTGATGTTTATGTATTGTTAACTCAAATCTCTCTTATGTGAACCCACTTGTAGCTGTGAATTTCAAAATAAGTCCTGAAAGGATTCTCGAGCCTTTCCTAGTTTCTACTCCAGTCGGAGAGTCAGTAGTTGCTAAACAAGTGTATAGAGGTTTCCCTGTTACTGTGCTTTATAGAGTCATACCCGCTGATTTGATAGAGTTAGACATGGTAGATTTTGACCTTATTTTGGGTATAGATTGTCTTCATTCTTGCTATGCGTCTATAAATTGTCATACCATGTGGTCAAGTTCCATTTTCCTGATAAACCAGTGATTGAGTGGTCCGAGAGTTTGGTGTCGCCCAAGAGTCATTTTATCTCCTATATAATAGCCAGAAAACTAATATCCAAAGGTTACATTTACCACTTAGTTAGATTCAAAGACACTCAGTCCGAGGCTCCAACTATTCAGTCAGTCGATATTATTAATGAGTTTCCAGATAACTTTCCAAAAGATCTCCTAGGGGTACCTCCCGATAGAGAGATAGAGTTTGGAATTGACCTTCTTCTCGACACTCGACCTATTTCTATTCTACCATACCACATGGCACCCGCAGAGCTTAAGGAGTTGAAGAAGAAACTCAAAGATCTCTTAGATAAAGTTTTAATTAGGCCCAGTATTTCTCCTTAAGGTGCACCCATTTTGTTTATGCGGATGAAAGATGGATCTTTGGTATTGCATTGACTACCGTCAACTCAATAAGGTCACAGTAAAAAATAAATATTCTCTTCCGAGAATTGATGACCTGTTTGATCAGTTGCAAGGTGCAAGTTATTTCTCCATGATAGACCTTAGATCCAGCTATTATCAACTTAAGGTGAGGGAATATGGTATTTGAAAGACAGCCTTCTGAACCCGTTATGGCCATTTTGAGTTTATAGTCATGTCTTTCGGGCTAACCAATGCCCCAGCAGCCTTCATGGACCTCATGAATCGAGTGTTCAAGCAATACCTTGATATGTTTGTCACTGTCTTCATAGATGACATCCTTGTGTATTTCTGTGATGAGAATGACCATGCAACTTATCTTAGAATTATCTTATAAACTCTTAGAGATCACCAGTTGTTCGCCAAATTAAGTAAGTATGAATTTTGGCTAAGGCCTATAGCCTTTCTGGGTCATGTTGTTTCAGCCGAGGGTATTAGAGTTGATCCCCAAAAGACAGAAGCCATTTGAAATTGGCCTAGACCTATTTCTCTATCTGACATTGGGAGTTTCTTGGGTCTAGCTGGCTATTATCATCATTTTGTTGAGGGTTACTCTTCCATTGCATCTCCTATGACCCGGTTGACCTAAAAGAAGGTTAAATTCCAATGGTTTGATTCCTGTGAGAAGAGTTTTCAGGAGTTGAAGACTAGACTCACTTCAGCCCCTATGTTGAATTTTCCTGATGGTTTTGTGGTGTATTGTGATGCCTCTAGAGTTGGTTTAGGTTGTGTGTTGATGAAGAGAGGTAAGGTTATAGCCTATTCCTCTAGACAGTTGAAGCCTCATGAAAAGAACTACCCGACCCATGATCTTGAGTTAGCTGCTGTGGTCTTTGCTTTGAAAATTTAGAGACACTATATTTATGGTGTCCATGTTGATATGTTTACCGATCATAAGAGCTTGCAGTATGTGTTTACCCAGAAAAAGTTGAATCTTTGGCAGAGAAGATGGTTAGATTTGTTGAAAGATTAAGATATGAGTGTGTTGTATCACTCGGGCAAGGCCAATGTAGTGGTGGATGCCCTTAACAGATTATCCATAGGTAGTGTTGTGCATATAGAGGAGGGTAGGAGAGAGTTAGCTTGTGATGTGCATTGTTTGGGTAGGTTGGGTGTTAGATTGCTTGATTCAGCGGATGGGAGTACGTTGGTGCAGAGTAGTTCTGAATCCTCTTTAGTTTTAAAAGTGAAGGAGAAGCAAGATAGAGACCTAAGTTTGGTCAAATTAAAGGAGTCAGTTAAGGACCAAAAGGTAGAGGTTTTCTCCCAAGGGGGAGATGGTATGTTGAGACTGCATGGTAGGTTGTGTGTCCTGTGTGTTGATGATTTGAGGCAGAGGATTATGGCTAAAGCACGTTATTTCATTCATCCTAGCACTACTAAGATGTACCATAATTTACGAGAATTTTATTGGTGAAATGGTATGAAGAAAGATATAGTCGAGTTTGTAGCGAGGTGTGCAACGTGTCAACAGGTTAAGGTAGAGCACCAAAGGTCAGGTGGTGTGATACAAAAGTTTGGTATACCCATTTGGAAGTGGGATATGGTGAATATGGACTTCGTGACTGGTTGCCTTTTTTGCGCCATCATTATGATTCTATTTGGGTTGTTGTAGATAGGCTGACTGAGTCCACACACTGTTTGCCTGTGCATACATCTTATACGGCTGAGGATTATGCTAGATTGTATATCCGGGAGTTGGTCAGCCTGCATGGAGTTCTGATGATAGGCGAAATTACGCGCCTATATCAATATATTTTGCCCATATTTTAGCCTAGTTTCGAGAACTAATTATCTATTTCGTACACTTTTAGTCCTTTTTCCTGTAAATGAGCTAACAAATGTGATTAGGAAAGTTTCAGGTATAAATGATGCAAAATACAGCAATTTATGGCTTACTTGACGCAAAAGAAAGCTCACAAACGAGATGGAAAGGAGCTGGACGCATAAAGGACTAAATCTGCTGCATGGAAAATCTGTCCCGGGCTAAAACAGCATTTCTGAAGACTTTGGGACTTACAGACACAAAGCTGGATTTTTGCCATAATACATTAACCTAGTGCAATTAGGTTATGTGTTTCATCATTCTATTTGGATTATAATTTTGTAACCTTACCCTAGTACAATTGGGTCAAGGATTTCATTAGTATATTAGGATTTGGTTATTTATTTTATTAGTTTAGTAGGAGTAGGATAGGAGTATTATAAATACCCTATCATGTTAGAGATTTTAAGAGAGGGGGGGGGAGACATTCTGACAATTCATTCATCTCCTTACAATTAAGACATCTTCCTACAACCCATTCTCAATTCTTCATTCTTCTACTCTTAAATTCCACAACAAGAGAATCGTTACTTGCTACGGAATCACTAAAACCACACGCCAAACACCTACTATTCACGCCATCCACCATGCAAAACGTGATATCCTTCGCATTCATGGGTAACTAAATCTCTTAGTTGGGGTTATGGAAGCCGAATGAGTTACTATCTATAGCTATGAGTTTGTGAGTTCAAGACAAGTATATTGCTTATATCATTATTCTCTTCATCTTAAATCTACATTCTTTGCGGTTCAAACACAAGAACACGCCATTCTAACATCTAACCTGTTCGAGAGAAAGGTTATTTGTCTAGAAAAGAAGACGCATAGACCAACGCCAGTCTAACATCTGACTTGTTCGAGAGAAAAGTTATTTGTCTGGAAAAGAGATAATGTCAAGGTAGTAGGACACCCTTTCCTATTAAAAAGCTAGTGCCGTACCTGGACTAACTTCTTGGAGAATTCGTACCGTTAGTCACGCTTTAAGCTCGAGAGAGTTAAAGTGAAATAGTCCTTGTTTAGGTCGAGAGACGCTTGGATTTACCATTGACTACAATTCTCTATAAGCAATTACATGTCAAGACTCTACACACTCATAGCCAATAGAGACGTATACCTCAGAAGGTGGACATAACCCCAACGCCTCAATTCTCATTGTTTACAACACACGTGACAATCTCTCTTTATTTTGCTATTTTCAGTTCTTACATTCTTGTTTTGGTTACATACTACAATCCCCCCTTTCCTACGAGACTTGCACTAAAAGTCTAGTAATTTCTCTTGCTTGTTGGCCAAGCTATTCTCTGTGGGATCGATACCCAACCCAGGTTGGGTTCTATATTTGCTAACGACCGCTTTACACTCCCACGAGAGCTGTAGATTGAGCGTTATCAAGTTCCCTTGTCTATCATTTCGAATAGGGGTACTCAATTTACTTTCTAGTTTAGGAGGGCGTTTTAGCAGAGTCTTGGTACTCAAGTTCTTCTGAGTTATTTTCCTAAATGGTGGAATTTCAAAGTTGTTCCCTAATTAAAGTGCTTCCTTGAGGTAGGTTATTGCCCTAAATGAAAGTATCTTCCCTTGATATAGTACTTTTCATAAAGCTTTGAGTTGAGTTATTTCCTTGAGCTAGAATACTTTTTTATTTGAGATAGAATGATTTTCCTAAAGTTTGAAATGAGATATTTTCCTAAGGTGAATGAAATACCTTCAAATATATTTCCAAGTCATATGATTCCGAATTCCAAGTATATGAGTCCTAAATAATTATGAAATGTTGAGCATCGAAGAGGTTTTACTCTCCATGAGACATATGCATGGGCTGAAAGTATTTTTCAAAGTCCTTTAGCCTTTAGGTATTGAGAATAAGAGAAGATTTCTGATTTTTAAGGTTAAAGAGCCATACTCACAAGATTTATGTTGCATTCCTCATTCTACATGATTTATGAGCTTTATATTTTATACTTGTTCAAGCCATGTGAGTCGTCTCATTTTGCATACATGATTTGATTGGAGAAGATCGGTACTATTTTTATACATATTCATTCACCCCTTCATACTCAGTACATTCTAAAGTACTGATTCACATATATGTTTATGTGATACATTGTGTTATAATATAGGTTCAGGTGCTCAGTCCCAGCCTCATCCATGATTCTTCGAGTACCTTGCCTACGTTTTCTACAGTGGTGAGTCCACGTGGTTCGAGGGCCAATCTTCATATATTTTTTATATTTCAGAGACCATCTTTTATGTTCAGTTCATTTCGAGTTAATTGGGGACCTGTCCTAACGGCTCTCTAGTTTTTGACTCGTAGAGGTTTTGTCAGACTAGTATCATACTTGTGATATGTCAAGGGTTCAGTATTTTGGTTTTGTTGAGGTTTCTCTGTATTATGGTCATATGGATCGAGTATCTTCCGGTATTTTCCTTTTATGTGATATGACTATGCGGGTGTTGAGGCTATTTCATCTTGAATTGAGTGTTATTGGTAGAAATCGGCTCTAAGGGTTAGCTTTGGGCTACTTGTAGCCTTAAGCACCGTGTGACATCCCGAGAGATGATTTTGGGTCGTTAAAATTTCATACGTATTTTATTAAGGTTATTTTGGTCTTTTCCTCCCTCTACACTATTTTCATGACTTAAAAACACATACGAGCCCTCATTATCTTTAGTTAATCAAATCAATAACCTTACTCCTCTCCTTTTTAACTTCTAAAGTAACAACACTAGAATTTTATACGAGATTCAACACCTTGGATCCAATGCTTGATTTCTTTCAAAATTATTTGGTGCTTCAGGCATGTCTCTTATCACTAAAATGAATTTTAAATCATGGTATATATTCAAATATTGTTAATGTGATTTTGATTGTTCATTTTGAAATTGGGTTGAGGGATTTTAATGGATATTACTTGGATTTTATTTCCAATGATTTAAATGTGTTGTTTAAACTTTAATTAATGATATTTTGGGGTTGGATTGGGTTCATAGTTATAATTATTGGAATGAGGGACATGGGTTTCCCCAAATTAAGGGATTTTGGTTTGGTGTTGGCGTTAACCTTAACCCATCTTTATATCTTTTGTTTTGAATATGGAATTTGCATAATTGAACTTATGTTTGGAACATCACTTTGCATTAAAGGATAATGGATAGTCAAAATAGTTTTGGAATGCCCTTGGTAACCATGGTTTTAGAACTTAAACGGAATTTGAGAGTCTAATAATTAATTAGATTGGTATGGCATAATTCTATAAGCTTGCAAGAGTAATTGTTATGATGATACTGTGTCAGTAAATGCCTTAATGATTGACTCCTTGTTTAATGGTTGGATTATTGTGTAAACTATTTTAATTTGGGCTTAAATGGAATTGTGTTGCTCACCGTGAAGGTAGAGGTCCCGGGTGGATCAACACTAGAAACCATATTTGCCGGCGTTGGGGTCTATATGACCATGTGCATGGTACACACATTACCTATATTTTGGAATGTCTATCTCCTTGGAGTCCCTATCCTTTCCTTTGAATTTACTCGATTCATGCGGCTAACATGCACTAGCATCTTTCAACAAGAGAGCTGAACCATATAGCCCAAGGGTGCCCTTAGGACGGAATGAGTTTCATAGTTCAGGTTAATGGTTTTAAGATCTCATATTTATGGCTCTTTACCCTCTCCCGACATCCTCTTTCTCTCTCTTTATATATATATATATATATGAATGTGAGTATGTGATTTTCACTAAATTTGGACATGACATTATTTAATTACTTTCAATGAGAAACATGCCAGTGATTATTCCACTAACCGTCCCATGAAGCTGCAGCAATTAATGATGTAAGGTCCTAGGGGTTTTATACAAGTCTTGTGTAGTGTTAGGTGGTGTGTTTCATTGGTTGAGTTGATGTGAAGTGGTGAGCCCCTATCTTTCAGAAAACCTTGTCATTTTGTTGGTTTCTTTATTATTTTTCGTACTGATTAGTATTACATTTTGGATTCTTTTTTTTTTAGTTGTGGTATGTACTGACTTAATTTGTAGTCTAGTTTAGAGGATTTTATGGACAAGTGTGGGTTGGTTGTTGGTTTTGACTGTTGTTTCTCATTTGGTTTATTTATTTTTCATACCATTATAATTTAGTTGTCTTTCACAGTATTCTTTTATTGTGTTCTGGATGTTAGGGTAAGGGGGTGGTCTCCATCTCATAGTGGTCTTGAGATACCCGTCCATACTTAGACATTCAGCAACATGAACTAGGTACACCTAGCATTTGCATACTTAAAATCTCATCTAAAAAGATGATAAATGTGACTCGACATAATCTTATACACTTAATACTCTCATCCACCTAATGACTTAACCCTAATTCATCTCTTCAACACTACACCTATGGGATATATCACAATTATCCACTCTAATATTTCATAAGTTATCAGCCTAATCTCTCCCACAAATCCTATCAAGCACTCTAATTTACTTATACACATCTCGTATTGCTATCATCGAGCCAACATTTTTTTCACCACAATCCACATCTAAAGTTCAAACTTAGTGTTTACCGACAATAATACACCACCAATAAAATATCCCACATAATAACTAGTCCATCCAATAGAGAAATCAACCTAAATCCCTTAGGCACTAGGGAACTCCCTTCCCACATAATCACTGGCTTGTTAGGAAATTGTAAACCGACCCTTTGGGTCTAACAATCCAAAGAGGCATAGCACGAGTAAAGCCAATACATCCCTAAGATCATATTAAAATCTAAGACATCCAAATCTATCAAATCTACCAAGATCTCTATACCAAGGATAGATACCATAAAACCCTATAAACTCTTCTAGTAACCACAGAATCACCCACCGGGGTAGAAATAGAAAAAAAGTCAAAAATACATTCAGTATCAATACCAAAATGAATAGACACTTAAGGGGTCACATAAGAAAGAGTAGACCCCAGATCAGATCAAGTAAGCCATACACATTATTAAAAAAGAGTTATAACATACTAGTAAAAATATCTTGAGATTCCACTAATTCCTATTGGATGGAAATAGCATAGAGATAATTCTAGCTAGTTCTAGTAACAAAAGTAGCACCCTTTGGTGCAGAAAATGATAACATGTCAACCAAAACTTTATTAGCTCAAGTAGCAACACTAGCAGAAGGGAATTCTCTCACCATATGACCAAGCTAACCACAATTAAAGCACAAGTTCCTCCTCTTATCGTAGTAACCATGGTACAATCAGCCACAAGCTCTGTCATAAGGATAGGGTAGGGCTGACTGAGCTTTACTAGCTCAAAATTAGACTCTCTGTGCCTTAAACCCATTGTTTCCCTAGAAGAAACAATCAGTAGAAGACCTAGGATATAGAGCACTAATAGTCTCAAGGGAATTCCCTTAATTCCTCTTTTTAGTCCTCTGTTTCCCATGTCTACCATTATATTTCTGGCCTCCACCCTACTATGAATATCTAAACTTTCTATTTTGCCTCTCTCTCTTATTTTCCTAATTACTTCTCCTATTAATAGGACCAAACTGATGGGTTAGAGAGGCCACTATCTAGGTTAACAGATGAATAAAACGGTGGAACTCAGCATTAGACACCTCACCTTAAGGCATTAGGACAACATTATAATTTGAACAAGAAGGACTAGAGAGAACCAATGGAACTCTACAAGGGAAAGAAAGGACCCTAGGTTAGGTTTGTACTTCATAAGTAGAATGAGTTCCATCCATATTGTCGGCAGGTGGGACAAAGAATTTTCTATGAGCATCAGATCTTTGGAAAGACATCATTTTGAAATGCAAACAATTGAAATTAAAGAAGATTTCAAGACCTTAGACTCTATAGCCTAAAAAATAGATCACAAGAAAGGGAAATATTCCTAAATGCATTAGAGCCTCTCCCTTATAAGTGTGGCATGCTACACATCCATAAAAGAGACTCTACTTTACATAGTTTTGTGGACACCTAATTGACTATGAACCTAGTATCTAATACCAACTTTTCACACATAAATCAGGGCTTGGCTGTAACAGGTATCCCAAGTCTGTGAGATCGGAGACCATCACCTTTGCCTAGTCAAAACATAATACAACTTAAAGTGGATAAATTTCAAAATATAACAAGATAGGCTAAGTTATTAACATATAAAAAGATAGATAACTTAAATAACTCAGAAAATGAATCTAAGAATTTCAACAACCATCCCAATCCATAGAACTCCAAAAGCCTCTAAAAAACCAACATCAATATAGATTGGGACAAGCCCCCGACGATATCCAAAACAAATTAAAAGATAGACCATGACATGATGAAATAAAAATATAAATGAGGCTGTCAAAGAATAGAAGCTCACTACTTCACTCTAACTCACGATCAATCCAAAAATCTATCATTGTGCAGAAAAAGTAGAAGTGTATCCATTCTCTGCATCATCCTCTAGTCAGTCCTAGTGCATGTAGCTACATGAACTGGACAATAATCATATGTATATATGAACCATGAAAACTCGAACACTCGATCGTATAATAAGGGTGACTCAAAAACCCAGTCATAAAGCAAGGATGACTCAAACACCCAGGCATTTAGATCCCGCATCAGCAAATCTAGTTTCCAATATTAGTCCATCAGGACCTCCACTTTCACAGCCTAGCTATGTAATCCCCTTTAATCCTAATTAAAATATTTACACATTCACATTCATTGAACTATGATACATATGAGGAATACATTGTTGGTATCATCACCACAACTAAACTTATAAGGTATTATCATCATGCCATCCATTAACTTGAGGAAATGCCATAACCTCTTTTGTTTATTAAATCAAAGTTGATTGTTTAGTCTTTTATACTATGCAATAGTACCAAAAGTAGTTCAATGTGCATACCTTTATTTTCAAAACAAGTTTCACAAAATTGGGTTAAGGCTATACCAATTACAATATTCATAACCATCAATTTAGGGGAATCCATGAACCCCATTCAAATTAACCACACCCATGCAATCAAATTGTTCAAAACTATCAATTCAAACCATGAATCATTCATAAAAGCAATGGGAAAATTAATTCATTTATTAAGTCTCAAAACCCTCTACCCATATTCATAAACCATTATTAAACCACCTGAACAACAATTTAAAAAACATGATTTTAACAAAATAAGCTTTGGAGAAAGTAACATCCTTGAAAATATCACAATTGTAGAGAGAAATCACCCCTTGGAAGATCTAATTGATCAACCTTGAGAAACACTAGCTTATTCTTGCTTAGTGACTTGAGAGAGTTTTAAGAGTGTTTGATTCTATAAGGGATAAAAATAACCCTTTTTGGTGTTTTGTGGATGTGGCATCTAAATGAGGAATGAGGGAATTGACCAAAGTACCATTGATAAATAAACTAAAAACTTATCGCTCAATCGCTATGGGTCACGTGATGACTCATTAAGACTGACTATAAGTCATCACCCTAACTCATAGTATAGACAGTGTTATTGGGCAACCAAACTAGTGTGATGACAAGTCATACCCTATGAATCATACTCGAACCTTATGACTCATTTGGTCCAATCATGGTTACCAAAGAAGCAAGGGACCACTACACTATAGAGACTATGAGTCACACGATATGACATGTAAAGTCTTACCAAGACTCATTGAGAAGATTCATCATCATAACGGAATCATTAGGCACCTTTACTTGTTAGGCTATGAAAATCACTATACAATATGTATAGAGTTTTGATGACTAGTTAGGTAAACTCATCACTAAGGCAGTAACATGAGCCAAGCTTATCGGTCAGGCTATGATCAGGGTCCTATGACCTATCAAGACACCTTACGACTCATTAGGTGAGTTATTACTTAGGTAGTAAGCTCAAAGGTAAAGAAATTTTAAAGGAATAAAATTTGAGGTGTTATACTATGTTGCCTCACATGAGTTCTATCGATCCCTACTAGTCCTCTTCGAGCTTCTCAATTTGGAGATAGATATGAACAAATGTCCTAGGGAGATATTTCAAATATGAAGTTCCTTTAGTCCACTCATATGCTTACTTATTTGGTAGCATCACAGTCTCATTAGTCTAATCAAATTGGTTATATTACTCTTTTATCTGAGGTTACTCAGGATGATGACTTTATGAGGTTGAATCCTCCAACCTTTATAGGATCTCAGGTTGAGGAGGATCCTCAGGGGTTTATTGATAAGATGAACAATATTTTTAGGTTAACATATGCTACTAATGTAGAGGGTACGGAGTTTGCTTCTTATTAATTGAAAGATATAGTGTATCAATGGTATAAGAAGCAAGAATAGTCTAGAGATAATATTGTAGAGCAATCGATATGAGATAAGTTTTTGGGTGCCTTTCTTGATCACTTCTTTACTTAAGAGTTGAGGGAAGCTAAGGTTAAAGACTTTATGAATTTGAGTAGGGAAAGATGAGTGAAAGACTGTGCCCTAAAAATTTAGCAGTTGGCTTGTTACTCTCTAAGTTGGTGTCTAATATAAGGTCCTAAATAATAAAGTTTTCTTTGAATTTGACCTATGATTTGGTGTTGGACTGTAAGGATACTATGTTGAATAATGATATAGATATCTCTAGGTTGGTGGTTTATATTTAGTAGATTGAGAATGAAAAAAAGTAGGCATAGATAGGAGAGAGGCAGAATAAAAATTTTAGATATTCAAATAAGGGTGCAGGTTAGTAGAATAGTGGGAGAGATTGTAGACAGTGGACTAAAAAGAAGAATTGGGGAAATTCTTATTTAAAGGCTTGTGCTCCTTAATCTAAGCCTTTAGGTGATCATCGTTTGCAGGCAAGTAGTGGTCCTACAGCATAAGGTGCCCAGTCTCAGTTTATTGGAGCTCAATCATCCCCACCTTATCCTCTTTATCATTTTTGTAGGTAGCTTTATCCTAGTTATTATAAGGAGGGAAGGAACTTATGTTTCAATTATGGCCAGCCTAGTCATCTGCAGAGAAATTTTCACATAGCTAAGGTTTCCACTAAAGAAATAAGGTTCTAATCACTGTTTCTTTTGCTACTGCACCTAAGGGTGCCACTTTAGGTACGAGCACTGGTTGGAATTATCTCTACGCACTTGCTACTCATTAGGTATCTGAGGTATCCCTTGATGTTGTCACTGGTATGTTACAACTCATTTCTCGTGATGTTTATTATTTGGTTCATTAAAGTTCTACCCTTTTTATGTGACACCTTATGTGACTGTGCATTTGTGTTTTGGTCCTAAAAATATTTTTGGCTCCTTTTCTGTTTCTACTCTGGTGGGTGATTCTATTGTTGCTAAAAAATATATAGGGGTTTTGTGGTGTCCATCTTTTATAAGAAGATATTGGTGGATTTGATAGAGCTTGATATAGTGGATTTCGATATTATCTTGGGGATCGATTAGATTCATCCATGCTATGCATCTCTAGATTGTAGGACCTAAAATGTCAATTTTCACACACCTAATAAACTGGTATTAGAATGGAAGGGGAGTTTCTTAGTACCCAAAGGGAGGTTTATTTTCTATCGTAGAGCTCAGAAATTGATTTTAAAAGGGTGTCTGTATAATCTAGTTTTGCTTGAGGATTTTAAATCTTGAAGTCCTTCTTTATAATCTATCCTTGTGGTTAATGAATTTCCTTAACTCTTTCCTGATGATCTTCCTAGAATTCATCCCAATAGGGACATAGATTTTGGATTAATCTTCTACCGAATACTCATCCTATTTCTATTCCTTCTTATAGAATTGCTCTGGCTGAATTAAAGGAGCTAAATGAGCAATTGAAAAATCTTCTTGATAAAAGCTTTTTTCATCCTAGTGTTTCTCCGAGGGGTACTTCTATGCTTGTTATGCAAAAAAAAGATCAGTCTCTTCGGATGTGTAAAGACTTTCATCAATTGAATAAGGTTATAGCGAAGAAAAAGTGCCCTCTTCCTATAATTGATGATCTTTTTGATCATCTTTAGGGTGTTAGGTATTTCTATAATATTAATCTTCATTTGGGCTATCATCAGTTAAAAAATAAGGGAGGCTGATATTCCAAAGACTGCTTTTTAAATTCGGTATGGTCACTATGAGTTTTTGATTATGTCATTTGGGTTGACTAATGCTCCAGTTGCTTTTATAGATCTTATGAATTAGGTGTGCAGGTAGTTTTTTAACTTATTTGTTATAGTTTTCATTGATGATATCTTGGTGTACTCTAAGAGTGAGTAGTATTAGGCCAATCACTTTTGAATTGTGTTGCAGACTCTTAAGGACCGAAAGTTGTATGCAAAGTTTTCTAAGTGTGAATTTTAGCTAAGTTTTGTGACCTTTCTTTGATATGGTGTTTCGAGAAAAGTGATTGTGGTGGATTTACAGAAAGTTAAGACAGTTAAGAAATAGCCTAGACCTATGACTCCAACTGACATTATGAGCTTTTAGGGCTTGGTTGGGTATTATAGGAAATTTGTGGAGATTTTCTCTTCCATTGCTACTCTATTGACGAAACTAACTTAGAAAAAGGTTAAGTTCTTATGGTCCGATGCTTGTAAGGGTAGTTTTGAGAAACTAAAGGATAACTTAACTTCTGCTTCAGTTTTAACCCTACCCAAGGGTGCTGATGTGTTTGTTATATATTATGATGCATCCCATGTGGGACTAGGTTGTGTTTGATGCAGGATGTTAAGGTTGTGGCTTATGCTTCTCGGTATCTTAAGGTTTGTAAGAGGATTTGCTCAACTCACGACCTAGAGTTGGAGGTTGTGGTCTTTTCTTTGAAGATCTGGCACTATTATCTGTATGGAGTACGTGTAGGCATCTATTCAGATCATAAGATCTTACAGTATGTTTTTACACAGAAGGAACTGAATCTCAGGCAAAGAAGGTGTCTTGATTTTCTTAAGGATTAGGATATGATCCTTCACTACCATCTAGGTAAAACTAATATTGATGTTGATGCTCTTAGCAGGTTGTCGATATAGAGTTTATCCTATACTGAGGAGGAGAAAAGAGGATTTATGAAGGACATTAATGGGTTGGCTAACTTGGGAGTTTATTTTTTGGACTTTGAGGATGGGGGTGTGATTTTTTAGGAAGTGGTCAAATTATATCTTAGTGCTGAGGTGAAGGAGAAGTAGGCTTTGGATTCTATACTTGTGTAGATTGAAGATGATGTGGGTCAGTAAAAAGTTATGGATTTTGGGATTGGAAGAGATGGCATCTAAGGTATCTAGGGAGGTTTTGTGTCCCTGATATAGATGGTCTATAGGAAAGGATTTTAACTAAGGCTCATAAGTCTAGATATACAGTTCATCTGGGTTCAACTAAGGTTTAACATTACCTGAAGGAAATATATAGGTGGAACAATATAAAGAGAGACGTGGCAAATTTTATTGCAAAATATATGGTTTGTTAGCAAGTTAAGTTTGAGTATTTAAGGCCTGGTGGAATGTCTCAAGAGATAGAGTTTCCCATATGAAAGTAAGAGGTTATCAGTATGGATTTTATTATGGGTCTCCCGCGGTATCACAATATGTATGATTCTATTTGGGTCATTGTGTATAGGATTACTAAGTCTGCCCACTTCATGCCTGTGAGGACTAACTACTCAAGGGAGGATTATGCTATGTTATTCATTCATGAGATTTTGAAGTTAAATGGTTCGCCAGTTTTTGTCATTTCTGATCAAGGTACACAATATTCATCTCACTTTTAGTGTTTATTTCAGAAAGGTTTGGGTACTCAGGTGAAACTTAGCACTATTTTTCACCCTTAAATGGATGTCAAGCGGAGTGGACTATTCAAACTTTGGATGATATGCTAAGGGTTTATGTGATTGATTTTAAAGGAAGTTGGGTTTAATCATTTTCCTCTTATTGAGTTTATGTACAATAATAGTTACTATTCTAGCATTCAAATGGATCCTTTTGAGGCTCTTTAGAGTAGGAGGTGTAGGTTTCCTATTGGGTGGTTTGAGGTTTGTGAGGCTAGGTTGATTGGTCCTAACTTGGTTCACCAAGACATGGAGAATGTTAAATTTATTAGAGAAAACATAACATTGCTCAAAGTCACAAAAAGTCTTATGCAGATATGAGGTGAAGGGAGTTGGAATTTGAAGTAAATGATTGGGTATTCTTAAAGGTGTATCCTATGAAAGGAGTCATGAGGTTTGGAAAGAAGGGGAAACTCAGTCCTCATAATGTAGGCCCGTATTAAATTATAAGAAAAATAGGGAATGTCGTGTATGAGTTAGATTTGCCTGCAAGTTTAGGCTTTATTCATCGTGTTTTCCATCTATCTATGCTGAAAAAAATATGTGGGTGATCCTTCCTTGATAGTGCCTATTAAGAATGTTGGTGTCACGGATTCGTTGTCTTATGAGGAGGTCTCGATAGAGCCATTGTATGGAAATATTTGTAGATTAAAGACCAAGGATATAGCCTTAGTGATGGTTATTTGGAGGAATCAAACAGTAGAAGAGGCTATATGGGAAGTTGAGAAAGATATGAAGGGCAAGTATCCATTCTTGTTTCTCGAGTAAGATGAAAGTGCTTAAGGTATAAGTTTCATTTTCCTCCTGTCACTTTTTGACTTTGTCATTTTATTTTGGTGTATTCTTGCTATTCTCATGCTGAAAGAGTCCTAACTCATCATTCTGGGATGAATGATCCTAAGGGGGTAATGTAAGACCCCGTAAAATTTCAGCAATTTTATTTTTGATGCTCTCGCGTGCATAATGTTAATTTTTTATTTGAATTATGTTTAGAGATGTTAAAAGGGTGTGTTGGAAGACTTTTAGATTTTTTAGAAGGGATTTGGTGTCATTTTGGGACCCCAAGGCAGTGATGGTTCATGATAAGACCATGTATGGAGGTTAACCTCCATGATATTGGCAAGGCACAGAAGCTAACCTCTGCGATATTGGTATGCCATGCCACTATTTTAATTTCATCTAATTTTTTATTTTTTTTAACTTGGGGTGAGGGGATTTTGGTCTATCTACCCCTTGTCCTTATAACATACAATAACCCCATTCCCTTTTGGTTTTAAAGATCAAATCATTCTTTTTCTCTCTCAAATCAAAACCCAAGAACATTCAAGGGTTTTACCGTGAAGTCATCCTTTGGGCTCCAAACTTCAAATTATTTTCAATCCCTTATGTATTTCAGGCATGTTTTTCCTCCCCTAACTTTAAGTTTACATTAGGCATTAATTGAATGAATTTTCATGTGATATAATTGTGGGTTTTGAAATTGGGTTAAGGGGTTTTAGTTGTTACTGATTAAATTACTTGTCTCGTGTTCTAAATTGATTATTCATGCTTTAAATTGATGTTTTTAGGACTGAATTGGTGCATGGTATCAATGGTTGGAATCGGGGACATGGGTTTCCCCAAAGTTGATGGAATTTTGGCTTGATAATTGCATTAACCTAAAACACTTTGTAAACTTGGTTTTTAATATGGAAAACCACATAGTTTAACTTATTATTGAACCCATTGCATTGCATTAAAGGATAAATGGATATAAAAATGGTTTTTGATGGCCTTGGTGGCCATGAAATGGATTTTATGGAACTTGGGAGTCAATTTGGTTATATAGATATGGTTTGGCTTAATTAATTTGGCTTGCAACCAAAATGTTATGATGATTCCAAGTGGTAAATGCCTTTATAAATGACTCTTGGGTTAATGGATTGGTTTATGTACAAATTATTTTAATTTAGGCTTAACATGAATTGTGTAGCTCACCAAGAAAGTGTAAGTCATAGGGGGGACAAACAATGGAAACCACGTTTGCGGTGCTGGGATCTATATGACCATTTACTTGGTGCACACTTGATATATATATATATATATTTGTATGGCCATTACCTTGGTGGATTTAGTTTTCCCTCAGTTTTTCTCGGTTCGTATGGCTAACACGCACTGGGCCATTTCAGTAGGGAGAGTTAAACCCATATAGCCTTTGGGTTCATTTAGGACGGATTGAGCTATATAGTTCAGGTTAATTCCTTAAACTCTCATGTTCATGACCCTTGTCCCTCTCCCGGTATCCTTTATATATATATATAAATGAATGTGTGCATGTGGTTTTGATTGATTTTGGAAATTCTATTACTTTATCATTTCCATAGAGTTACATGATAGTGCTCATCGTACTGACCATCTTAGTTTGTTGCATCATTTCATAATATAGGGTTCGAAGACTTTTCTATTACCCCTATGTAGCGCTTGCTTTTTTAGCACATTTGTTAAGTTGTTGTGAAGTGATAAACCTCTATCCTTCAAAAGGCTTTTTCTTTCATTATTCCTTTTTTACTGTTATATTACCTTTGGATTCATTTGGCCATAGTCTATGGCATGTCCCAACTTAGATGTTATTTCAATTTTAGAGGCTTTCATGGACAAGTGTGGGTTGGATATTTATTTTGATTCTTAGACTGTCTTTGTCTTATTTATATTTATTTCTATCTATGGTTGTCTTTCGTTGTTTATCTTTATTTTGTTATGAATGTAAGGCTAAGAGGGTGTTCTCTAGTCCATGATGGGCTTGAGATACCCATCATAACTAGGCCTTAGTTCGGGTCGTGAAAAATTATTTACTTGCATGGACTTGGTTTGATTTGATTTGGCTTGGTGATAGCCTATTGATTGTTAGATGATCTTTAATTTCTTATTATTGTTATATTCTAAGTGTATGTTGGTTAGGGCATGGGTTACTTTTGGACATGATAGTATGAACTCTCACAATTTAATTTTTACCCTTAGTAGGGCTTACAATTGGGTTACTCATGGTGGTGGAAGCCCACCATGTTGGGGCTTTATATAATAATTCTACAAGGACAGGATATAAAATGAATCATATGTCTTTATGGATGAACCAAGTTTGGTAGTTTAGGGTAGTAAGGTCGTGAAAGAAGGTTAGAGTGGTGTCTTAGGACCTATGATGGGGTTACTGGTATGGTGGAAAGAAACCTTAATGGTTGAGAAATGAGTTCATCTGCATATATGTTCCTTGGATATCCATGTTATATTTGTGTAATTTGATTAAGTTCAATCGATAAGGCTAACCAGTACGTGTGGTTCATACTGATGCTACACTTGCAATACCCTATTTAGGGTATGGTCTTTGTAGGGATCAGTAATGGTTTCATGACTGTTTGGTAATGATCTTTTTGTAGCTCCAACTTACTCACTTTCGGTGGAAGTTGTGTCCTGGTTATTCCTTACTTTATCTTAGTAGCTCTTGTACCTGTAGTCTAGAACCTAGGATAGTTTCATTTCCACATTTAAATTAAAAATAATAAGTTGTAATAAAGGTGGTTATTTTGTATTAATAAAGATTTCCTTATGATGTGGTAATGGGTGGTAGGGGATTCTCCTATCTAAGTAAATTAGAGTAGGTTCCCTCACGATCTGGTAAATTTGTGTCATGACACTTTGTGAACATAGTTCTTGGCAATTCAAAAGAGAAATTTCATCAATCTTGTGTTGGTAAACTCTAAACTCACATTTTTATCATATTCCATTGATTCTATATTCAAAATAACTTTTAAGACATGATTTCAAACTTGGAGTATTGGGGCTTCACCCGAGAAAGTACAAAATTGATTTTTTATTGAATTTAAGGACTGATTTCAATGTTTTTTTCAATGGCTTTTCATAATTAGAATCCCTAGAGTATGGAAAACATGATTCTTAAATACAATTTTGATTTTACCTCTTTTTCTTTGAGGTTGATTTTTGAACTACTTTTGGATCCCTAATGAAAGTATCTAATATGGGTATCATCATATTCATTTTAGTGTGTAGATTACGTTTTTGAGATTTGGTCTATTAAAGTAACTCATAAAGGAAAGGCTCTATGTTAAAGGGTCTAGGATCGTATTTTGGCATTTTGAGGTAGTTTATAGGTTCACTTCTTCAAACTTGACTGGAAAGTTAACCATTCATGTAAAGTATTTTATGGGTTGAAAATTTCATTGTGAGGGTTATACTTTGAGCTACTTATTTATTGGGCTTCCCATGTGGGGGCCTATATGAGTATTATTATTGACTTTAGATATCATTAATGTTGTGATATCTATTTGGGGGATTATGTTCATATTATATTTGACTTGAGAGATAATTATTATAGTATACCTAAATGAGTATTGGTATTTTTCTTGTTTACGAATTAATTGCATTTAATAATACTCTGATAATCGGGTGGGGGACTTGAATTGATAAATATTTGGTGTCTCGCATGACTATTCATTAGTATGGTTTTATGCAAATGTTTATATCATGTTTTACTGAAATTGGAGAAGATTTTAGCTCATTTAAATGCCTTTATTTGATTGATTCATTATATGATGTTTTTTTAGTTTTGAGGATGCATCTTCCTTTCTAATATCTATATACATAGTATTATATCATGGTCATTACATTATATTGCATCACTTGCATCTCTTTTGAATGTTTGATAACGTGTATTGTCCTTCTCTATTATATATACTCATGTGTAGTTTGATAGTGATATTATACTTGTAGACATATTAGGAGATATAGTTTGAGTCATTGTAGGAAACTTTTCTATATGCAGATGGAAGTATGCTTGTAGGATCCATTAATTATTTATACTTGTAGTATCCTTTAATTATTTAGTTTTCTACTTTGCTCATTCAGCTTATGATACCTACTGAGTATAAGTGGTCAAACTCACTCTTACTTGTGCTCCCTCTCGGTGCAGATCCAAATATGTGTGTGACCCACGGTAGCTAATTATACTATTGAGAGCAGATTTGAAGTTTTGGTGAGCCCCCTATTCAGATTTGTCTTTACTTGTATTCAAAGACAATCATGAATTATCATACTCAAAATTATCTGGGATGCACTTTATACTTATGACACCAGATTTTAGGATTTGATTTTATTTCATTTAGATATTTTGAATTTATGATTATTATTGCTTGACTTTATTCTATAAGTCTTATATATTACTTTATTTCCTTCCCTTTTTATATTTTATATTCATGGTGGCTATTTAGCTTACATACCAAGCCTGTGTCGGGGTAGGTGTCGTCATGACCTTAGTTTAAAGGTCATGACACTAGCTAAGAAGTTCATGAAACTTGAGGTGACTTAAGGAGGGGAATTGCTAGATAGTGTAGAGGCAAGACCTATATTTTTTGATCAAATAAAGGCTAAGCAATTCAAGAATGCTAAGTTGAGTAAAATTCATGATAATGTTTTTATAGGGTTAGGACTAGGAGGCTATTCTTTATGATGAGGGCGTCATGAGGATCAAGGGGTGAGTTTATGTGCCTCGTATTGATGATTTGAATCCTACTATTATAGTTGAGGCTCATGATTCCAAATACCTTATTCAGCCTGGTGCAGCCAAGATGTATCGTGATTTGAGCCAATATTATTAGTAGGGTAGCATGAAGCAAAAAATAGTTGATTTGGTTGGTAAATGCTAGAGTTACCAAAATATAATGTACAAGCATTAGAAGTTTTGTGGCACTCTTCAGAGGATGTTCATTACTAAATTTAAGTAGGAAAAGTTAGCCATGGATTTTGTTCTAGTTCTTCCAAAGACTTTGGTGAAATATGGTTTTATTTGGGTTATCATGGATAGGCCGACTAAGTCCGCGTATTTCATTATAGTCCAGGTGAATTACAATGCAACAAGTTATCCAAGATTTATCTTAAGGAAATTGTCCGGTTGTATAGGGTCCCAATATCTATTACATAGGATTGGGGAACTCAGTTTACCTCTATCTTTGGGAGAAGTTGCTTGAGAAATTGGGTAATTTATTGGCCTTAGTATAACTTTTCACCCTCAGACCGATAGGTAGGCTGAGTACACGATTAGCTATTAGAGGACATGCACCATGCATGTGTGATGGATTTTGGAGGTCATTGGGACTAATATCTGCCTTTGGTAGAGTTTGTTTATAAAAATAATTACTCTTTGAGTATTGATGTGGCACTATTTCAAGCTTTATATTGAATAAGATATAGATACCTCATTGGGTGGTTTGATGCTTTTGAGGTGAGGCTATAGGATACTGATCTTCTAAGAGACTCAATGGAGAAGGAAAAATTATCCTAGAGAAAATTGTAGCATCTCGAAGCAGAAAAAAATAGTATGTAGATTAAAAGGCAAGAAACATGCATTTCATGGAAGGTGTGTACGTGTTACTCAAATTATCACCCATGAATAGTGTTATAAGGTTCGGTAAGTATGGTAAGCTAAGTACAATATACATTAGACTTTTTGAGATTCATAAGGTATGGTGCCGGTGGATTGAGATTTTCTAGTGTTCATCCTTATGTGTTTCCTGTGTTGATACTTAAGAAGTATAATGAGGATGGTGACTGAATTACTTATTGGGATTTGGTTTTGTTAGATGAAATCTATCATAAGTAGAGGAACTTATTGTTATTCTTGTTAAAGATGTCCATAAGTTTATGACTAAGGAGAATGCATCTATAAAGGTCCATAAGAAAAATTGTCCTATTGAGGAGGCCACTTAGGATACCATTTAGTGAGACTGCTATAGTGGTTTGCCAATTGCTATACCGGTCGGTGGGCAATTATCTGGGATCACCATAGTAGGATACTTGGACGTCATCTGATGTCGCCCGAATTATACCTTGCAATAAGATGTAAAGTAGTCATTGATCAGATATAGAACCCAACTAAGATTAGGATCGATCCCACAGGAAATATGGCTAGAAGCTACGTCAATACAGTTATCGTAAGTATTAACCAGTTATTTCTAAAAGGGGAATTTTGAAGTAACAAGTAAAAAATTTGTAAGATTTAGTAACAATTAGTAAAGCATCAATTTAAGTTGTAACAATTAGTGTGAATAGACTTGGATTGTGTTCTCTCTGATTTCATAGCTTACTACGTGTGTCGTACTAGAGATTTATCATGGTGCTTAGCATGAAATATCGATATGTTAAGTTCACCTAAAGGGTTGGTCCTCTATATAGATGAATATTACTGTGCAACATGGTCTATATACGAGTGTTTGTTTTACTAACTCTTACCCTTTTCCTAGTTTAGATATTTTCGAACAGGGCTCAAGCTATTAGATGAGGGTTGATAGCCTCAAATCTCCATTGTTAACCCTTTTTCTCATTCATTACCGCTTTGGTCTAGTAAATAAGAATAAGGCGAGTTAATAATTGCACTCATTAAAAAGCAATCAACACAAATGGAAGAATAGTACATGCATAAGCACCTTTCAAGAATCAGTAATTACTTGAACTACTTTGTTAATTCATTGTGGTTCTAACAACTATAGTTGTGAAATTTAGTTATTTATGTTCATATGATCAAAACAACAATTTTTAGAAGAATTCATAATCACAAACATATGAATCAAGAATAAGAAATCTAAAATGAATTTTCAAAGAAAGCTTAAAAAATAAATTACAATGGAGAAGAAAATAATAAACTATTTTTCTCCGGCCTCCTAGGTGGTTCGCCGTTCCTAGCTCTCTCTAGACCAAAATTTGTGTAAAATTGATTTTATGAAATATTAATATAATACTCTATTTAATCCATTAAGTTATCTACTTTATTTTCTTATACACTTTCTCATACTTAATTTGTTTTTCCTCTAAACTTCTTGATCTTCACACCAATTTAATTCTACATATAAAAATATAATATTAAGCATAATCCATAATCAATATTCAAATAGAATACATAAAAAACTAAATTAGAGGCAAATAATGACTAAGTACATATAATTTTGGCCTCACATTAATACCTACTTAGATTCTTGGTCGTCCTCGAGCAAACATTAAAGCTCATATCAATTAATCAAGTCTATGAATGCCATTACTTTGGTTGATACAAATAGTTACACCATATATCAATTAAATATCAATTGCACTTCCCTATCATCATGCAACAAATACAAATAAATAAAAACTTCTAACCTCCTAACCTCAAAGATGGACTTAACACATTGAATTTAAGTTTTCTTATCTATTTTCATCCAAGAAAGCAAAAAACATCACCTATCTATAATAAAACAAGTGACCTCACAAGGATAAAAAGTTTATACACTCAGTAAAAAGATCAAATACAATTTAAGGACATAAAATCGAAGAACAACTTTCTCACACATAAGGAATTCACATGTTTGCATAGAAAATCATAGACTTGCCCATTATGTTCATCTTTACTAATTAAGCATGCCTTATAAAATCAAATAGGACTTCAACGAGTTCTAAGATTGTCTAAAGGGTAGCTAGAACAACTATATAAAAGTGGTTGGCACTTCCCTAAGCACTATATTAAAAATAGAAAAGGACCTAAAATGCCCTTCAACTATGTAAAATAGTGCAAAAATGCCCTACATCTATCTATTGGGCCTAAAATGCTCTTTCCGTCTACCTATTGGACCTATAAAAAGCCAAATCACACCTTGAAGAGTTCAAATGATAACCCAAATAATTATTTCAAGTTCTTCAGCTTATACATGAGTCATTATAGCCTCGAACACACAATTATTTACCTTTTGAATATCTAGTAACACCAACTTGTTGATTTCAGTCTAGATTAGAATCTACAGCGAGCCTATATAGTTTGTACAAATTATGCTAAATCCTAAAAACAATAAACTTGGACAGCTCACTGTCTAGTGTGTAACTTAATTTTGAATAGGTAAACGAAAGAACTAAAGCTTATATACTTCATGAAAGTTGTAGATATATGATTTGGGATTGAAAAGAGTCTAGAATTACCGAATGATTCTTTTTGTTTAAAAAGATATCATCAAAATACTAACAACACATTGAGGGTTTCAAAATCGGAAAATTAGACCGAACTTATCCTCTCTTGTGTCCCCTATTTTGAGTCCGTATCAACAAAACCAATTTTTTTCATAAAAGAAAAGTTGTAGAACTGTGTGTTAGCTTTTCAAAACATAATTTAAACTTAAAATGAAGCTCTACACAATCAGATATGCTATTTTTACTAATCCTTGTATAATTTCAAAACGTGTTTAAGTTACTTATACCCTATCTTATATCTAAACACCCTTATTTCCTCTACTATAGCCTTTGATCACATATGAACTATCCACATGACTAGAGCTTATCTATACAATACTATCTAATTAGGGACATCAATGATAACAAAGTATGAGTTCTCAAAAAGGAATAACTATTTTAAATAGGTCAAAACAACATAACCTGGAAGCTCTAGGAGGCATTTTTAAGTAGCACACTAGATATAGAATCTATTAAACTATAGAAGAATTCCAAAAAGAATAAGAATATCCTTGACATACCTTGACGCCCGTTCCATGAAATAACCAAAAAACTCTGCTGATGGATTCATTGCAACT